>NW_003526941.1:123645-150399 GCF_000181795.1 Trichinella spiralis
AAAAATTCTTTAATGTCCTTTCTCCTTTCAATTCCAAACAATCCCACAATGTCCATTCTTTATCATAAAACTAGAAATATTAACTCATTTAAGAAAAAATAATAATAAAGAAACCGCATAATCATTTGCATAATAAATATAATTTCACTTCTTAAATATCAACTGCAAATCTTGAAAACGACTATCATCATCTAAAAATTTTATATATTACTTTTTTCACTGGTGTTCTGATAGGTTCGGCAAAGCCAAAAAATGGCAAAGCAAGATTCATGAAACTATTCTTGAAACGTTCCAAATTCGCTTTCTTAGACGAAGAACTGACAATCTTAAATACAAAAGAGACTCTGAGCATATCAATGAAAAGTCAGTCTGTCAGTCTGACTGTTGGTGAATCTCTTGGCGTATGCGCATACCTTGTAAAATTCTAAACCAACCAAACCAGCTACTGCAGCTGTAGTTGTAGCAATCGCTGGAATAATGCGACCAGCAATCTGTTTAGTCTAAATAAGACAAATTAAATGAATGAAAGAAAAAATGTGAAGCAAAAAAGAAAAAAACTAATATACAATACCTTCATAAAGTCAGCTTTTTCAATTTTATAATTTTCTGCACGCAAATTGCTTGCCGCTGTTATGAATTCCATATGATGATTGGTATCGTCGTCTTTTTCAAAATCGATCGGTACCAAACGGGAAGTTTTTTCCGGCTTCAACTTTGCCAACATCAATTGCAAATCTTGAAAACGACTATCATCATCTGAAACGATGCAAAAAAAAACATGGATAATCTTTGCAAGGTGCAGTGGTGGTGTTCAAAAAACACAAATATTCACCGGATGTCGCTCCAGCAAGTTCAGCCGCTTCTTCGTCCGTTGTTGGAATTTTCAAACCAATCTTCGGTTTAAACGGTGGCGGTTTCACTTCAGAAGCCAATTCGACAACTTTATCCATGTCGTCGATCGGCTTCATCGCGTACATTTGGGCACGCAAAAATGCACTGGCAAAAATGAACTGTCTATGCTCAGGGTTGGAACTGTCGAAATAAATTGCATGTGGACAACGTTTGCTGCCGGACCAAAATTTCGTTCCAAATGCGGTCAACTGATCTTCTGGAAAACTGTAAAGCAACTGTTGGATTTGAAAATTAAAATGCTGCTCAAACTGGAGTCGTGCCCAGCGAACACAAGCTTCAACTGTTGCTGGACGATCATCCGACAAATAATGATAAACATTTTCAAGCAGTTCAAGCTAAAAAAAATAACAATAATAACACTCATATCTATCAGTGTATATAACAACAATTATTATTTGTTTTACTTTCTGAGAATCGTGCATCTTATCAATTCTATCAAAAAAACCCCTCGGATCATCCAAAAATTGATTAGCCAACTCAGCAGGAATGCTAAACGCTCCTTCGAACAGATCGCGAGCCCACTTGAAAAACAATCAAATTAAAAAACATACACACACACACACACATAGAGAGAGAGAGAGAAAAAATAATAATTAGAAATACTTGAATTGTATGTTCGATAGTGTTGGGAAAGTTCCGCAACGTGCATATAGGAATAGACTTTTCCGGTGGATCATGAGAACTACTGTATGATTCAGTTAAAAACGGATAGACCACCTGAGTGCTACCTTTGGGACCTTGAGTACCGGAATCAAGCAAAGGCAGTCGATAATAAACACACCGTCGATCCACATAAGTACCTTTTTAAAAGTAATTAAATTTTTTTTTGGAAAAAAAGAAATAAATAATTCAAGACAACAATTGCTTACGAGCTTCAATATTATCTAAAGCATTTGCAACACCGTCCAGTTTTTCAAAAAATGCATCATCAAAAATGTTTTCCGTCCCCGTGCCAACTCGTTCGCACATCGCCACTACATTCAACTGCGAATTAAAATTTTTCGCCACTTTACCTGCCACTTCAGCCTTTTTAGCCTAAAGTTCAGAAATTTAGAAAAAAAAATTCCACAACACTCACCGATCGATGACCGTGATAATTAAAATTTATACTCAAATCAAGCATCCGCAAGCAAATAAATCAACGATTAAAAAAAATTTTTTTTTCAAATTATAATTACAGTTAGTTAACTTACTCCAACATCTGATCTACGAAATAAAAACTGGCGATTCAAATTTGACAATTCAATATTATCCATGTCGGTGATTATTAAGCAGCCGTCTTTTCCACAGGCAACACCCATCATTGCGAAATTTTTCAACAGCTCACAGCCAATTGCTCCAGCGCCCACCTAAATAAAAATAAGAAAAATAAGTTATCATAAAATACAAAACATCCAATACTAGAAGGAAAAGTTAATTATTACAATCAACCACTTCTGCTTGGCCAATGCTTCTTGAAAATTCCAACCAAACACAGCCGCTTGACCGTCGTAACGACTACCTTGCAGACGACATGCTCCTTCATCGCGCAAACCGTAAGCACTATCTGTTTCTGGCAAACATTCCAGTGAATCAAAATACAGCCATTGGTGTATAGGTGTAAAAATGCCTGTCACTGCCTGGAAAAAAAAAACAATTCTGAAAATCTGCTACGTACACAGATGCAAATATTTTCTACTTTCATAGCCTCTTGAGCAGCTATTCCTCCAATGAATCCATTCATTGCTACCAAATTTCCAACAGCTTGAAAACTTAGCATCTTGGCTAATCTCGCATCGACTTTCTCTAGTTTTATTTTCGCAGGAAGCTGAGTGTTGATTTCCTCACAGTATTGAAGCATTTGCTCGGCGTCAGCCTTAAAAAAATGCATTTTCATTTTTAAAAATACAACTGACATAATATTCTGACCAAATTCTGCGGTCGTGGTAAGCGTCCTTCTTTTTCGAAAAACATGTGCAAACCTTGCCAAATAACATGCATCTGTTGGGGTCGGTCCAATTTAGAATGATCAGAAACTAAAATTTCCGGATCCAGCAACGCTTCATTGAGAGATACCTAAATACAATTTCATATATTAAAGATTTGGGCTGATAGTTTTACTTATTTATTCATTTATTTAACTTATACGAATAAAATGGTGCAATTTCTTAATAATATAAAACGCACAAATAAATAAATAAATAAATAGACTTACAAATTCCATTTTCACCGGAACTTTCACCGTTTTCGCTTTGCCACCTTCAGTATGCTCAGAATATGTAGAAATATCACCAATATTGAATTCCATAGTATCTAAAATAAACCAAAGATCTGAAATACTTGCTTCACGAAAAAAAGTATACATATATAAACTTACTGATAACTTTCACTTTACGAGGGGGACAGTCGTTCAGTTCAACCATTCCTTTCACTTCACGAAAAGTAACATAGTCACCGTCTTCCAAATTATGCTTCATATCTTCCAAAACAAAAACATTTCCAGTTTCCTAACAAATATTAATTTAAAAAAATCAACAATAACTATAAACTTTTATGTATTAGAAAAAAAACCAACTCTGTCAATGTGATTAATAATAACTTCAGTGCACGGTTCACCATTCGAATCGTCGATAATGTGATTCGAACCAAAATCATTAAACAAAACACCGAACAAGCCGCGGCAATCGGCTGCAATAAATTTTTTCCCATACTTTCTGGTCCACAAATTAATCTGCTTTTGTTCTGCTAAAGTTGCCTCAGTAATTATGACAAGCTACAATTGAAAAGAAAAAACCACGCTATATTTGACAATTCTGCGCTGCTGCTGTGACTGGAAAAGAAACTGAAAAAAAAACTTGCATCGAACTGCTTTACTAAATTTTCATTCAATTCTTCAGTAATGCATCCAACAGTAACGCTGTCATTAAGTTCCTCCAAGTGGGGCCACGATTCCACGGCCCGATTTTTCCCCAAACACTGTTCGTTCAAATAGTACTGAAACAGTGAAATCAATCTATCATAAAATGTCGCTTAGATACGAAATTGTGCACTAACCTGAGCCGACAAGTCCAACCAAGTTGCAGTTTTCGTATCGTGAATAGTGACGTGTCGAATACCTCCAAGTATGAGATTTTTAGCAATTTCCACACCAACTCCACCAATGCCACTTATTAAAACGGTTGAAATTCTCAAACGCCGCATGGCAACTTCCCCCAAAGCATATCTAATTAGTTCAATAATAATTTATAATAGACCGTTCCAGTCAATTATTTCACTTACAGTTGACGAGAATACAGCTGTGGATCAAAAGAGCCTAACTTTGATCGCCCATTAGCCATGTCTGTGTTGAAAGAATTTTCAGAATTTCTTGAATCGGATCCTTCAACCATATCTGTTCGAGACTTTTGTATCTTAAATATATTTACAAAAACCTTAAATAAACTCAAAAAATTCTGAATTCAAACAAACAACAATATTTCAAAAACTAATCAACATAATAATAAAGATAATATAATTTTCCGTTCCTCAACATAACATTATATAACACCGGTAAAAACCAGTTTTTATGTTCATTCATCCATTTCCAAATCGTAAAGTAAAAAAAATTCCATCGCCCTGCGGTTTTAAAAATTCTGGAGTTATATATCATCGCATTTCAATTTTCTTATCAAATTATTAATGTTTTTACACAATTATAGTTACCAATGAACAATGGCAAAAAAGTATAGACAATACCTATTTCGCGAACAGAATTTCCAGAACACAAAACTAAGAACTAAACACGCAGCAAATGACAAAAATAACAATAAAATTTTAAAACTGAAAAAACATTAAATATTTGCTTTAAAACTACCGCGCAAAATCAGTCGATATTTTATCTATCACACAACACAGTAATTGCTCAATAGCAGAGCTTTTCAATTCAAATTTTCTGCATTACTTCCTCTTCGTTTAGTCAAATATTCCTACGCTAAACAAATGCTTGGCACTGTGCCAACAATAAAAGGAAGTTGCAAAAGAACAAAATAACATTTATTAAACCTATCCCAAAACCGTTGATCTGTAAAACTTAACGTAAATAAACAGCAGCTGCAAACGGTTCACTTAAAATTTTCACATAAATTTGAAATACAACACAACAAAAAGAAAATGAAGCTGAAATTTGAAATTGAAAATCCAAATTCTCCCCCATCATAATTGTATCAAAAATAATCTTAAACTGTGACAATTTCTCTCATAAACTTGAAAAAGCAACTGCATATTCGAACTGTCTATGCCAACACTATTTCATACTGTCAGACACTATTTAACCTTGCATTTCATGTAAACCCTACAGTATACCTAATTCTCAGTTAATTGATAAAATTATTCATATTCCCTGAAGAAAAACTAACAACTATTGTCATATTAATAAATATAAACGTAATAATATTGTTCATAATAAATTACTTTGCTAACCAATGTATACTATTTTCGCAACAACTTGAAAAGTAGTAAAAATCTCTTGAACGGTGAAGATAATGAGAAACCTAATTCTCAATTAAAAATCTGCAAGCTAAGAACTCAATATGCGATTCAATTGTAATTCAATTAAAAGAATTTTATTTTGTTCGTAAATTTTTTTCATGGCATACTAAGCAAATATTTAAAAACATCTAATTGTACCGTTAGTGCTAAAAGAAATTATTCAAAGTTTTCTACTTTATGATGAAATTACGGCTTACTGAAATCTGAATGAAGTATACGTGTAGCTAAAGTGAAAAGATTTACAAGAATTTCTTTTATCCTGACATTGCAGCATTTACGCATTTGATAATGCTTTGTAAAAATAAAATTTTCTTCAAGAAAGATAATTATAAAAGAGTTTTCAGCGAAATTACAAATTGTGAATGTGATTCTAAAAGAACTTAAATCATTCACCGAACCTAGTTAACGCGCTATTTACACGTTTTGGCTGCTCAAATCAACTCAAACAGTATAAAAATTAGCACAAAAATGTAGTTGAAATTTTCGAAAACTAAACACCTTCAACAGTGAATACTAAAAAGACCGCTTGAAGATTAAATACCAAAAAGTTTCATTATAGACCAACGCACCTTATCGCCTGTGGAACAATCGATACTGTCTATTTTTGACCGTTTTGAAGGAGGTGACGGATTATTTGGATCCACTTGGTTAGAGTTTAAATTTTTGGTTGACTCTTCACACAGAGACATGGAACTAGAAAGAAATTCACAATGAAGAACATAATAAAATATTCACAACGACTAATAGGTAAAACTAACGGATCACTAATATCAGTAATAAAATCAATAGAAAATTCTACCTTTCATAACGCGGAAACCGGAAAACGAAATCGCACTGAATTCTTGAAAGAAACCAATGAGAATTATACACTCAAGAATATGCCCAATACTTTATTACTAATTATACTGTATTGATACCTGCAAAGCATATACATGAAATAAAAATTTTGATACTTTTGTAGGATATTATAAAAAATATTTTTTCTTTTTAAAAATTTTCGAATTATTATATGTATTAAATAATTGAAAAATCTACTCGTATCAGCTACGTCATTTTCTAATGATACTCCTTTGAGATTTACCTGCAAAAGAGCATAAGAGAAACGATGAAAACTAATCGAAGCAGGCAAAAATCATTCTACAAAGTTGAAGGTGCAAAGGATAAATCTTCAAAATTTCAACGACGTTATGTCCACGAGGCATTATCGCAGGTATATATTATTATAAATATATGGTTATGGTAGTCAATGTTGCTTGTAAAAGATAACTTTAATTTTGCTCTGCAACTGCAGTGTTTCCACATAATCGTTTAATAGAATGTGCTAAAACTAAGCATTAGTGAAACAATCCATGAAAACATGAATGAGCATGGCTGTTTTTGTCAGACAGTAACAATTGAAAAGTTGCATGATTTGTTAATGAATAAAGTCGGCTAATGACTATTTTATTTTTTATGTTTTACAGGGATGCAATGATTCGGCCAAGAATAAAATTAAATTTACCGAAGAATTTCCAGATGGAATTGCAGAACACAATCATACGACGACAGTTGCACTGGATTTTCCATCCATGACTAAAGCAGATCGTTCTAACTTTGTCAGACTGAATCATTTAGAAAATAGGCGGCAGCTATGGGAAGAACGTCAAAACATTATCAACATGGCATTTGAAGGAGTGCGTATGATTTTTCTTGATCAACTATAGCATGTAATGATGATCAGCTATTTGTTTGTTTAAAATTTAGGAATCGTGCAACTTGTTGAAAAACAAAAAAATTGTATTCACCGAGAATAGTTCAGTTGAAGATGACGAACAACAATGTGATAAGGATATTTCAAATGAAACGAATCGTCTCCAACTATTTGATGAATGTGACGACGACGACGATGATGATGATGCACTTAATTATGGGGAATTTCCCAACAGTTTACCATGTTCAAAAGCACAGCAAAGGGTTAGAGCTTCAGTTTTAAATAAATTTGAAAATCTCAAAGTTTAAAAGCTATAAGCACTTTTGATTATTTTTGAACGTAATCAAATTGAACATGGCTTGAAAAACTGTATAATTATATATGAAATGAACACAAGGTGTATAAATTAATAACTGTTATAGATGATGCGACATCAAGCAAAATTGGGATTGGATCCTCGATTCCGAATGAATGCTCAATTTTTGGCAGATTTTGAAGAAAATGATTGCATGTCTTCAAATACGTCGGACAGTGAATCGGATGTAAATGTACAACAATGTTCAAATGAACTGAGCAGAAACATTTGCATTGCTGAAAAAGTGATTTCCGATTCTTCAGCTTATTCAAAATTTACACTGCCAAATTCAATAATAAATAAACCCTTTGCATTGAAAAGAAACAAAAATATGATCAGTGGTCGTTATAATCCGGACAATCCTGAACATTACATCTATGAATTGCGCCCAAATGTTTCGAACAAGAAAACATCCGCTGTGGAGAACGTTTCAAATAATTCTGTTCAATATGCTCAACAAGTGAATTCGTCAACAGAAGCAGAACAAAACTACTGTACCACCACCACCACTACTACTACTACTACTACTACTACTACTACTAGAACTCAACAACAACAGGAAATTGATGTGGAAAAACCGAAAATTTTCATCGATCCAACATTCCTTGAAAGTTTAAAAAGTGACGAAACAAGCAATGATAACCAACAACAGTTAACAAACAACAAAACGTTTAGCATATTGGCTTGCTTTGGCAAGTTGGATGCAAAAAATAATGAATCTGGTAAAATGTTTCTTCTTTTCTTCATAATAAAACATTAAAAGCATTATTTTTTGTAATTATCTTTCAGATACAACGTCAAAATTGGAAGCACAACTGAATGCTGTTGATAATTGCTCAGAAAAGTCCGTAAATAGTGAACGAAAATACGAAAAGAAGAAAGCAGAATCGAAACCCATTGAAAATGGAACATTTGGAAGAGGCGATAATTTCTTTTTCAAAAGAAATGATCCTCGACTATTAGGCAAGATGACGCAGTAATTTTTTGATTGCTTCTGTAAATTGTTTACTTTCATACAGAAGATTTGAAAAGTTTCCGAAATGCAAGTACGAGGGATCAACTTTGGCAAGCTTTGGAAAATAGAAAACCACTACTAATCAAAGTTTGTTTCAAAATCATCTACTGAATAATTAATTAATCCACTGTTCGATTCGTTGATTCTTTTCAGCTTTACAAGAATCGTTGGTCTGATACGAAACGTCGAATGAAGAAGAAAATTCGCGAAAATATCTTTCAGAAATGAATGAAATTTTTCTTGTACAATATTCTTTCCTTTTCGACAAATATCTTATCAATCTCATAATCTTATAAATAAATATTAGTGAAAATATTCAACAAACTGCTCGATATTTATTTCCCGATTGACCACTGTCAACGAAAAATCTCAGGCCATTTAGATTAGCAAAACTAGATGAACTAAAGCAACGTTCAAACGATGAACAAACTAACGTCAAAATTTTGATTTCAAAACATTATTGTATTTCAATTAAACATATACTAAATTTCATTCCAAATAACAACAACATCAAGCGTAAAACAATTAGTTACCTTTTTTTTCAAGCAATATTTAATAATTCTTCGTCTTCGAATTCAGAAAACACAATCTGGAAAAATAAAAATGAAAAATAAAAACGTACAAATTCATTAAAAAGCATGTTGTTGCACTGAAAAGTTCTCAGTTAATCAAATGTTCATTGCAATAAATTTTTATTTCAAATATGTAAGAAAAAACAAATGCAGTTTGAACACAACATTCCAAAGCATTGTGATAAACTGATTAAAACAAGGTTACTAGTAATCAATATAGAGAGACAGAAAGAAAGATACATCATCAGCAACTTTCACTCATGACAATTTCTGTGATGGGAAAGTATTTCTTCAAAGCTTCGCCCATAAATTTGCTAGCTTGATCCACGTAAATGGTTTTGATGCTGTTCGTGTTGGATATCTGTCGAAAAATTTCGAGCAAATATGATGACATCTCATCGTCTACGATAAACTTTGAAAATGGATAAAGTCGGAGATCCCATTCAGTGGCATGAGGAGCTAAAGTGAACGCAATGTGCAAACACGAAGCACAAATGCGGAACGCAGCTGGAGGCTGCTCTGGAATAACAAAATGTGTCATTTTTAAAACTGACAGTCGATCCAAATTCATAAAATATTCATCAACGGCTTTTTCCCACTCTGGACACACATCACGACAAAAATAGATATCGGCATAATTCAGATGCGCAAAAATTGCGTTCAGTACACTGCTATCATACATTGGTCCTTTGCTGATTGTAGAATTCCTCGGTGAACTACAGCCCAGTGCCATAATGGAATCTAACAGACAAAAGATATGAAACCAATTATCACCAGTCAAGACCAAAAAATACAGTAACCGATTATCAGTCTGCTTGAAACTCAAGTACACAGTTGTAAATAATGCGTTTACTGTACCAATTGACTCGTAAGAAAATGAAAAATTAATTTCTGAAATTTTCAAAAAATCAAATTGAACATATATATGTAAATAAAAATAATTTCCAATTAAAACTGCACAAATATTTCTTTAGTCAAAAATTATGAAATCAAGTTTTCAAAAAAAAAATAAAACATCATTTGAAACATCTTCATTTGAGTTGTTGCATATTATTCAACGGTAACTGATTTGGCCAAATTTCTTGGTCGATCGACCTGAAATTAATATAAAAAAGTTACATAAAAACAATTTATCATTAGAAAACTTTTCAATATGTAAACTTGAATTCATAATAAAAGTTTAACAACAACTTATTCGTTATTCTAAGCAATAAAACATCGATGAAACATAAAATAAAAGTACAATAAAATAAATATATGAATTACAAGAGAAAATGCAGCAGATAAAAAATAATAATAGCATGGCCGACGTTAGGACAAATTTGTCCAAAGTTGAAGCAAACCTATAATATACCACGATGTAACTTACATTGCGACCGTTTAATTCGGCTAGATGATACGAAAGTAATTGGAATGGCACAATGGAAAGTACATTTTGCAAGCAATCAGTTGTGTGGGGTACTCGAATGACGTGTTTCAAACCATTCAAATCTTCTTCTGGTACGCTGTCATCACAAACAATTATGGGCTTACCATCGCGAGCTAAAACTTGCTGCAGCGCATTTAGCGATTTCTAAATATAACAAAATATTTATTCCAGTATGCATACATACATACATACATACATACATATATATGAAATTATTAATTGATGAAAAACAATCTATTTAAAAAAACTAATATTTAATTACGTGATAAACACGATCTTTGCACAAAACCATAATTATCAGTAAATTATTGTCAACCATTGCCAATGGACCATGCTTCAGCTCACCAGACATAATACCCTCGCAATGCATATAAGACAATTCTTTTACTTTTAGCGCAGCTTCCAAACATGTTGCGAAATTATAACCACGTCCCATGACCAGCATGCTTTTCATTTTATATATCTCCTTGGCCAATTCCAATATTCGATCGTCTACGCTGAGCGCTTGGCGAATTTGATCTGAAAATAGGTAAAAATTTTCAAATAACAAGAAAACAGAAAATTCTATTTTTCAAAAATTTACCAGGAAGCCTTTCCAAAGCATTAATAATTTCAAGTCTTCTTTTCTGCATTGAAATACGATCATCGCTGACAACCAACGCGAATAAAACCAATGTCAGTATCTGACTTGTATACGCTTTAGTACTAGCGACGCCAATTTCCGGACCGGCATTAATGTGAACACCGCAATGTGATTCACGGCATATTGAGCTAAAAAAAACTGCACCATAAAACAACATTGTAACGAATCCAAATTAATTTGGAAACTTTTCGGTGTATGAAATAACATATCTTTCAGATTGTATTAACTAGATATATGCAATTTAATCAAACAATACTGCAAAAAAAGACCTTCCGACGACGTTCGTTATGCCAACAATCAGCGCCCCTTTCAATTTGCAATAGCGAAGCGCATTCAAAGTATCGGCTGTTTCACCAGACTGTGAAATGAAAAAGCAAACGTCATCACGAAATATAGGAGTCTGACGGTCCAAAAAATCACTAGCCAACTCAATCATCACTGGCAGTTCTGTAAGCTCTTCCACAATTTGACGAGACTTAAAAGTTCAGCTAAATTTAAAAATACAAACAGATAAATGTAAAATCTTAATATATACCGCTACTGAAGAATGATAACTCGTTCCACAAGCGATCATAATCAGCCGTCGACAACGCTTAATTTCAGACAAAAAGCTTTTAATACCACCAAGCACAACTTCGCTGGTCTTAAAATTGATGCGTCCACGCATTGTGTTAAAAACACTCTCGGGCTGTTCGAAAATTTCTTTTTGCATAAATGTTCGATAATTTCCTTTCATAATTTCTTGAATTTCCATATTCAACATTTGCACTTCTCTTGTATCTTTTGACGAGCCACTTGTATATTTCGAATGATGTATTGACAACACTGAAAAATTACACAATTAAAAATACACTGAAAAAAAAGTTTAACTTACTTCCATCTTCAACAGAAGCAACGTCATCATCTTCCAAAAATATTACTTGTTTTGTATGCTCTATCACAGCACTTGCATCTGAAGCAAAATAATATTCTGCTTCAACATCGGCTACTGTCATGGGTCGAAATTCTGTTGTTGAATCAAATCTTGGCAGAGAAAATGAACTATTCATAATGCCGGGAGTTGTAGAATTTTCGTCTTCAGAGAATGACAAAAATGTACCCCGAGCTATAACGCAAATACACTAATATAGTTAATAACAAAATAAAATCAACAAATTATAAAACCATATTTCACAGCATAAATAAAAATAGCATTGAAATAAAAACAATCCCATCATACACATACCACTAATGCATGCGACAAAACTTACATTTTGAATAATAAACAGGAAATTGGTCAGTAGCTAGACGATTTTTACTACGTATTCCAACGAGAAGCGGACTCCCTCGTCTAAAATACAAAGTCTCTACTACATAAATAAATAAATAAATAAATAACATGCAAATAACACACAGTCCATCGACAAAAATCTACTTTAAACATTGCACAATCAACCTTGAAATTCATGAAAGAATAAAAAACCCAAAGAAAACTAGAGATTAGTTTTCAATAAAAAGTATAAACAGTATAACAAATAAAAATATATAAATAGTAAGTTACATACCTAGCAGCAACAAGTTCTCCAGGATAGTAGACACTTTTACAAACAATTGCAAATGCACCAGACTATAAAAAAGAAGTGTAAAAATTAACTAACTTTTTAATATGATCAAATAAATAATTATGATACAATTTGTCTAATGACATGTTCAACCACTTGACGAAATTTCAAATCCGAATTGCGCTTATATATGTGATGCATCAATTTCACTATCACTTCGGTATCGGTTTCACTTGAAAATACATATCCTTTCTTTTCTAAATAGGCTTTAATATCTTTGTAATTCGTAATTATCCCATTGTGCACAATGATGAACGCTATAAAAGAAACTGGCAATTAATATTTCTTCCTTTAAATATACTAACAAATCAAAAGCTTAATAATTAACAACATTTATGAAGTACGATAAATTTATTGGCCACTTAATTCCATTTTCATCAACTGACTTGACTATCTTACAGTATGTCTAGTTTAATAGAATGCAACAATAATAAAGACTTTTACTCAACTTTGTAATTCCTATTAATATATATAATATTTAATATAAAAAATTAAATTACAAATAAATCGCAACATCGCCTACATCAATACCTATGTGTGCATAAATATTTCTCCTTTCAAACAACACATATTTAAAAAGTTTAATAATTATGCCAATTACAGTAAATAAAAATTGAAATAAGAATGATCATACAACACTATAATAATAACTAAAAAGAAAAACATTACAACTAACAGAACTTTTACGCTATCTAATTAAATTCACATTAATTAATATAATATAAATGTAACACAGGGATGACCAAAGTGGTCGATATCGACCCTTTAGGGTCGGTGAATTCCGGGATCGAATATGAACTTTGAAATTCCACCTAAGGAATTTATTTTGTGGATAACTACTTTGTAACAATCATTTACAATTTTCTGAACTATCAAGAGACATCACAAGAAAAGAACAAAGCAGAGGAACAAACTGAACCTGAAAATACGTGGTGACTTATGTCTAAAACTCGCCAATCTCCAGCCAAATATCAATGCGCTTCTCATTAGACTCTACTACTCATCAAACACCTCCTTCTCATTAATGATGCCAAGTAGTTAAAAAAATATAATAGTTAAATAAAAAAACCAACTACCTTTAACTTAATCATGAAGTTATTAACATTATTGTTCACATAAATACGGCCATTATAGGAGCAGATATACAAATTGAAGAAAGGATAATTAAAAGTAAAGGTGAAATGAATTTGATCGAGAATCAATAAAGGTAAAAAGGTTAAAGGATAGATTATAATAAAGAAATTTACTATTAATGATATTTTTATTTTACGAGCCTGCGGGTCAATAAGGCATCCATAAGGGGTCGACGGTATAAAAAATTTTGCCTTATCCCTGATCTAACAAGTTTAAAATGAATTTTAAAAACATGTTTCAACAAACCATTGTCATCGGACGATGTCTGCGGATGTGCATTAACCCAATTAGGTTGACCATGCGTTGCCCATCGAGTATGCGCAATTCCAGCATGCGTTTCATATACTTTGTTCATATCCAAGTTGTGGTTATCTAAAATACACCTGCCATATTCTGAATAGGCATGAAACTTTTATAAGCATACTGAATATTTCTTCCTCTAAAGCTTTCACCTTGCCAGAATTTTTCAGAAGTAAAATTTCACTTTCACCATGTTCAAGTAACTTATCGCCATCAATGCCAATACCTATCAAATTCACCAGAAATGAATAAATTAAAAAAATTAACAATGCCTACATTTACCAGCAGAATCATATCCTCGATATTCCAAACGCTGCAGACCTTTAACTAAAATTTCAACAATTTCCTGTCTACTACGTGGACAAAGAAAATTCAGATATGCAAAAATTCCTATAAAAATTAACCCTGCAAAAAATTCAACAAAACTTAAATATAATACCCTACCGCACATGGTAATAACTATTCATCAACTTATCTGAATTGCATCATCAAAGGCAACATTCTTACGTTACCTCCAAACTAACCTGCATATCATCTTATTCTTACTCTAAGTTGACGTGTCCTTTCTACCAATTAACAACCTGTAATAAAAACAATTTAGACATTGTAAACAAAACAGATAATTACATATAAGCGTATTTATTTATTTAATTTTTAGATTAATAATATTTTATTGATAAATATTAAGCGTTAAAATTGTAGTCATAAAAAGTGTAATATATAAATCCATTTGTCAGTTTTAAGCATTTAATTAACAATTATCAATTATCTACTGTAGAAATAAAATTTTTTTTCAATTATAATAATTCACAATCAATTATTTGACATTTTTTAAAAAGGAAGTTAATTGTATTTTAACATATTAAAATCTACTGATTTTAACAAATATATTAAGTATACTAATTTTTAGATATATTATGTTCATTTAATAGAGCGCAATAATATAGTAGTAATGTAATATAATACAATATATTCACATAAACTAGATCCAAATATCAGTTCATTTTCTACTTTAACTTTCTTACTTATATCATCATTCATGTTATGACTACAACTTGCTGTTGTACAGTTAAATACATATTTATTCAACTGTGTCTATTTGCTTTAAGACAGATCTGCTTAAATAAAATGTTATATCATTTTTCAACAATATAAAAGGCATATTGCTGTTGAAACAGCATTTTTGATAATGCTTCTGAAATGTTTCTTAACTCCTAAAATCTGCTCAGAGTGATGAAGGACTTTTAAATGACCAACATGTTTTCATTCCAATTCACGAAAACTTACAAACGCTATTCCACTGCACTTGCTAATATTGTATCGAACATTCAGCAAGAATTAATTGAAATTCAGGTATAATATACGGAAACACATTTCATTTGCTGTGCCCTTTTGACAGCAATTACTTTCTACTTTTGACTTTATTTAAGAAATCAGGCACTTATAAACACGAACGAATTTTGCTTGGTCGACAAGGAGTTAAAGTACATGTGGCTGGAACAAAACAGCCAGTGATCAATTTCTGTGCTAATAATTATTTAGGATTGAGTAGTCATGAAGACATCATCGAAGCCGGGAAAAATGCACTACACACCTATGGAGCAGGCCTAAGTTCCGTCAGATTTATTTGTGGCACCCAGGATATACATAAGTAAATTTATACTTCCCAAATTATCACATTAAAATTCGTATTTTGCTTGTTATTTTGATTAAATTTACAAATAAATTAATACAAAATAAAATATAAATTATTACAGACAATTAGAAAATACTTTGGCACTGTTTCATGAAAAAGAAGATGCAATACTTTATGCGTCTTGTTTTGATGCAAATGCAGGCATATTTGAAGCACTTTTAGGTAATAATATATGTATGTGCATTTTTATCTAATCATGTTTTGCTACATTATAAAGTAAATAATACAATTATGCAAGTAAAAACATTAATTGACATTGCAGTCTTTTGTCATTAGCTGGTAATAAATTGCGTAAATTAATGAAACTGTTTAGATTCTAACGATGCAGTTATATCAGATGAACTGAACCATGCTTCATTAATAGATGGAATTCGATTAACAAAGGCTAAAAGATTTCGCTATAAGCACATGAATATGATAGACTTAGAAAGCAAATTGCAAGAGACAAAAGGTAACTGATTGTTCAGTGAATCCTACATTTGCAGCATGAGTTAAAAAGTAAATTATAGTTGAGTTATTATGTATAAAAAATGAATACCATCTCTGATTTATTTTTAGTAGTATTTAATATTAGTAGATAATATTTAAAAATAGAAAAAACAAAAGAAAAATTACGATTGTAAATTTTAGGAAAATGTGATAAATTAGTGAGAAAAATGAATATTTAAAATTTGAATCTTTTTTTCAGAATATCGAAGAAAAATGATCGTTTCAGACGGCGTATTTAGTATGGACGGAGATGTAGCTCCGTTACCGGAAATTGTTAATTTGGCAAATAAATATGATGCAATTATTCTTTTGGATGAATGCCACGCCACTGGATTTTTTGGAAAAACTGGACGAGGAACTGAAGAATATTTTGGTAACAGTGTAATTTCAAGTTCTGTTTATTTATTAATCAATTGCAGTGCCTTTCTAACTTCAGGAATAAAGGGCAGTGTACACTTGATTAATTCGACATTAGGTAAAGCTATGGGAGGAGCCATGGGAGGTTATACCACAGGACCAAAACCAATAATTGATTTATTGCGACAAAAATCGAGACCTTATTTATTTTCCAATTCCTTGGCTCCAGCTGTAGTAGGTAGTTCTTTGAAGGCAGTGCAATTGCTAATGAAAGATTCAAAGCATGCTGAATCATTGCTAAGAAAAACGACTATATTTCGAACAAGAATGAAAAATCTGGGTTTCAAAGTAGCAGGAAATTCACAACATCCGATTTGTCCTGTAATGCTTGGTAACGCAAAGTAAGCAACCGCATTTTAGGGAATTACAGGAAATATTATTTGCACATATTTTTTCTTTATAAAGTTAGAATACTTGAACATGCATGTATGTATGCATGAACGTGCGCCTTAATTTTATTTTCAAATCAAGTTAGCATGAATTAACGCTTCATTAATGCAGTTAATCAGGCTAATTATGTGCGATTTATCCAGTTTAAAATGAATTTACCGTTTTGATAAAAAGAATTGCCTCTGAAGATTACCAAGAGTTCGTATAAAATTTACTTTAGGCTAACTACAGAATTTGCCAATCGTCTTTTGGAATTTGGAATTTATGCAATTGGATTTAGCTATCCTGTTGTGCCAAAAGATAAACCCCGAATTCGAATACAAATATCTGCAGCTCACAGTGAAGAAGATATTGAAAAATGCATTGAAGCTTTCAGCAAAGTACAAAAACTGCTAAATATATAAGAATAAAAGGTTCTTGGAAAAATTTGTCATTTCCTTTCAAATGGCTGATGCAAAAACATTTTTATCAGTCGACTCATTTCACTGGTATAATTAATGTCTCTAATGTAAAATAAATAAGTCTCAAGAATGTAAAATCATTTCAAAAAAATACAACAATTATTATAATTCAACATAAGAAAACTTCTTACTTGATACTGAAATTCATTTAAATTCTAATTTAAAATTTAAATGTCTTACCTGATTAGCAGCAGCATAGCACAACAAACAGCAGAACAAATGAACAAGCAAACAGACAGCGAACGATTTATTTGTATTACTGTACATATATATATATATATAGAATAAGCACTATTATGGAAATTTTGCTTTCATATTCGTTATCGCTGCTGTGATTAGCGTGCAAATTTTCTTAACACTTTGCGTTGATAAACAAACATTAGCTCAGAACAGCTTTGAAACTGAAATTCACAAAGCTAGTTTCGTAGATTATGTATTCATTTTGGAGCTGCACAAAATTGAACAAATGATGGATTAAAAAAAGAAAATAGATTTTCCGCAGCTTATAAAATTTAAAATTCTCTACTGTTAGCTGCTGGATAATTTTCACAAAAATTGAACTTGTTCAAAACAGTTCATTGCAACGATCATTTCACACTTTCAAAAGTAAAAAGGAAATTTTTTCAACTTCAGCAAATATTCAAATTTTTGTTCTTCAAATCCATTCAATACAATGTTGATAATCTTATTCCGTCGAATTATTTCGCAGAAATAAGATGTGCAGATATTTACTCATGTACATGTGTGCGTGTAGGTGCATCTTGAAACATCACTACCTGCTTAATAAACTGTTGATGATCAACATTTTCTAAACAACAAGTTTTCAGCTTCACAACAACTGTACGTACTTGAAACACTTCTTCGTGTTTTCAATTTTTAAATTACAAATCCAGATTTGAAATTCACTTCACACTACACACTACAAGAGCTCACTTATTCTCTTTTTAATTATATATTTTAACATTAACTTGAACATGATTTTGAAAAAAATATCAATAAAAGAATGACAGCCTGACATAGAATAAATGTAAATAAATTGGCATTCCGATAAGCATGATTTTAAATATGCCTATTTTTCACCTTTGTCAGTTATATGTGCTGGAAATTAAAGAAAAAAAAGCAAATAATAGCAATGCTCAAAAATGCTATCAGAGATCTTTTTCTGAAACAGCTTTCCGCATGTTCGGCACATAGTCACGTGCCATTAGACACGCAAACACTGTCATAACCATTTTAGGTTTACACTCAACTATATCTTCAGGGAGGGCATATATTTTGGCGCCTATTTTTCTTGCTGTAGAAATGGCATATTTCGCGTTGTCCATTTTTTCCTAAAATACGCACACAAAAATTATTCAAATGAATTCAAGTATACAACAACTGATAAATAATAATACTTCAAAAGTAACACCGGATTTAATCAAGTCGTACTGAATGACACCTGGTTGGATAGCATCTATTAAATCAATGACCACTTTTGCGTCACTAATTTTGGAATCTTGAAAACCAGAAATGGACAACGTTTTTCCACTTTCTTTCAAACGATTATTGACCCAATCCAAAATTTCCTTGTCCGTTGCTAGTGAACCAGACTGAGTGCAGTTTGCCAATATTGTCAACGTATAAGCTCGCATTAATTGCCAAATCAGAGCTATTTGAAACAACAGAAACACAATATTAACATTAAGAAACATTATTATTACAAAAAACAACAAAACCAAGCAAATTCAATTATATATATATATATATATACCAAGAGATAAAGTCCTGTTTCCATCGTAAATATCTTTGCCTTGAATTCCCACCAAAGAGAAACGTAATCGCTTTCCCAGGTCAACAGCATAATTGCAGTTCTGTATTTGATTCATCATTCTATCCATTTTTGTAAACTTTTTAACCACACGCTTCCAATCGACAAGCCCCGGCTCGATGACATCATAAAGCTGAAAAATGCACCATCATTTTGTTAAATGAAAACGAAAAAAAACAGAAAAAGATGTTTTCAAAAGAAAAATTGAAATACTTGAAAAATAATTAAACCACTACATAAATCAGAATAAAGCCAGTTCACAGTTGGTGAAACGCCAACAGAATTCATCCAATTTCGATAAGTTCTTTCTTCACGAGTTTCTTCCAAAATTTCTTCAATATTATCTGAAACAAAATGGACAATTCGCATTTTTAAAAAAATTAAAAATTTTTTTTTACAATTCATACCAAGTTCTTCTTCGCCTGGAGGTTTCAGACCAGGCCATGTATTGAACAAATTAGCAACAAATGCCAAATTCAACTTGTAAACTCCATTGATGACATCTTGGGCAGTAACGAAAGCTCGACAATCCAGCTTGTCAGCTTCTCGAAGCATAGATTCAGCACGTTCCAAATCACTATTCTAAAGCAACAACATAACCAACCACCATAAATGGCGTTGTAAGCAAGCATAAAATGAAATAACTACTTGAATTCTCAGAGGATCTAAAGTGACATTTCTATCAGGCGGTGCAATCTGCTTCAGCAGATGCGTGTATATAAAAGAGTCTTGAACATCTGTCGTAAAATTGTTCAACTTTCTAGAAACACCAGCTTGCTGAAGATGATAATTCACCCAACGCATCAAAATCTGTTCCGGTGAAAGACGCTGCAGATCGTTCAAATTCTCCCCTTCATCAAGCAGTCGAAACAGTCCTGGCACATGAACCAAATCAATCTGACTGAACAACCCTGTAGTAATAATAAAATAAATGAAATTTATAAAATGACTACAAAAAAAATAATAAAAATAAGAAAACAGATAGCCTGCCTATTCGAATAATTTGCCACAGCAAACCAAGAACCAAATGAGGTTTGCCTTTGGCTAAATCATCTGCGTCGATGTTGACGATATTGCAACCAATTGCACGAGCAGAATTAACAGCCAATGTGAGATTTTCTCGTTTCGTATATGTATTTAAATTTTTTCTGTTAATCGCACGCTCATCAATAGTTTCTGGAACTGCCAAATTAATCAACTTGCTAAACAAAAAACAGGGAAATTAAATTTGAAAAAAAGTACTCAACAATTACATTTAACATACCATATGATTAAACCGTCCACCATTTTCTGATACAAATCGTCTCCGGATTTGGTCAACGGAAGCAAATGTATAAGATCTCGATCGGATGATAAATTTCTGCAATTGCCATTGCAATTGATTTATTTAATTTAATTTAATTTAATGCAGTAAATTTCTTACGAATTTATCCAGTCTGAAAAAGCGACTTGCTCCTCGATTCGCACACTATGATATATTCCTTGCTCTTGACTAGCTTCAGAAAGTCCTCCAAGCACGTGCACATTTTCCGCTTTTTGAATACGCTTTTTGAATTTTGGATCCGCTGCTTCTTTAAGTTTCGCAAAAAGCTGCAAAACAAAGCACAACGAATAAAATTATTATTCTGTTTCAAATGTAGTAGTAGTTGTTGTTGTTGTTGTAATTTCTTTTTTCTCTACCTGGGCAAATTCGATCACTGACAAGGATGCATCGGTACTGTAATTTGGAAAATGTTCTCTGATAAGATCTCGCACTTGATATGATGGAAGTTTCAAACCAACAGCTTCGAAGGCACGCTGCAATTCTGAAAGCTGGATCGCACCATCACCGTTGATATCAATCTATTATTAATAATTACAATTTACATGATTGCAATTTCATTAGCGAATAGTTTGGAGAAAAAATATATTTGATTCTTGATTTGAAACGCATAAAATATTGCAAACGTCCGCCCCTTCTAAGAATAGAAAAATTGAAACTAGTCAAGAGAAAAGAAAACAATTTTCACAACAGTTCAAATGTTATGCAACGTGCAAACACGTGAGTCAGCAGTAAGCGGAAGTCAGTAGGATGATTCACACAACAGGGCATATGGAAAAAAGAACAATCGTTTGACATATGCTGCACATTGATGCAAGAACGACAATGAAACAATCAGAGTACAATCAGACTCAAGGTTATTAGAATGCAATATAGATTTTTATCAATTCCAAATAAAAAAGAGCCAAGCAAGCAGTTAAATAATAAAATATATAATATTACACGAAATGCTCACGTTAAAATTACTTTTGTTAAAAATAAAGTAATGCAATTGTGTATTATTATTATTATTATTATTATTATGAAATAAGATTGCATTAAATGAATGGAAAAATAAAATAAACTCTCAAATATGCAGTGAGAAAACAAAGAGAAATCAATTTAAGAATGCAATGCAAGTTTGGTCAAGTGTCAGTGATGCTCATTTCAATAAAGCTCATGCAAAGTTGGTTAATAAAGCAATATTTAAAGAAACCTGAGCTGCACAGCAAAAACCTGCATTGCATTACTTCATACAGATAGATAGACAGACAGTCGGTGATTTGGTTCACCAACGAGGCAAAACGAAAATGATACGCTTCTTCATTTTGTCAATTGCAAAATCATTGGGGCCAAGCAATGGCGACATGGTGCATAAAATGAGTAAGGAAAAAATCAATTTTCCCCACAGAAAAGTGCAAAAGTTGAGCACTTGAACAGTGCTGTCCTGTTGATTTTGGTGAACATAAATCGAAAATGTAAACAACGAAGCGCGTGATTCGTTCAATTGAAAGTTGAGAAGAGTGACCTAGCGTAAACAGAATTTTTATCGTCACTGCGCGTGTAGACTAGCAACATGTTTTTAACAAGCAAGTGTAAAAAAGCTTTCCACAGCTTTCAATTTGCTACAAAGAAAGTATGAAGAAAAAAAAGCTCAACTCAACGGAAGAATTTAAATAAAAAAAGCAAAGCATAGCAAAACAAAAAACAGAAAATACAATGCATGCAATAAAAATAAAACAATATTCAATCTACAATAACAACACGATGACAAGCATATTTCCATTTCCGTTTGATCAAAAAAAATTAAAAAATATTATTTATGGAAAAAATAGAATATTATAAAACATAATATAATATAATATCGTCAATTAACTAAGCATAGGCGTGACCAAATAGAAGAATAAGAGAATTTACCGTCTCGAAACTGTTGCTCAATTCCGTCAGTTGCTCTTCTGTAAGACCGAGTGATTGAGAAAGTCTTCTATCGCAATCGGCAGGCATTGAAATTGAATTTCAATATTTATGGTAAAATCAGACCAGCAAAACAAAAGTTGATATTAAAAATGAGAACAAAATTCGCGAAGAAAATTCCCACAAAACAAACGCAGACAACGTTGTCAAAAGCGAAATGCAACTAACAATTGTCGACTGTTGAAGACGCAAAGCGGCTGTTCTGTTCAATTGACGACCTCGAAGACTAACGACAATCAACCCCGACCACAGCCACTGGTAAAAGTTGACACGCGCGCGCCTCCTGTTGGACAATAGGAAAAACTGATGATTAGGTAATTGCACTCATGACTCATCACCTACAGTATACAGTAGATGAAATTAATGCGTAGGCATATGACTTTGATGATGATTCAATGATGATTAACAAATCAAACGTTCTGTTTACATATTTTATTAAGAATTCGCCATTCTACTTGGCAATTTTATTGAAAAACTTCCCCACTTTTGGCACTGCACTACAGTCTACTACAGTTGCAGTCATCAATCTTCTTAAGTTACATAATGACAAACACAACATGAAATGACACAAATCGAAGTCAATTTATTTTGTTTATTCTTCAAATAAACAACTCCACTAAACTGAACTATACTAAAACATGTCTGTGTGAACAACATCATATTGTAAATCAATACATAAATTACAAAATTGATCATATACTGTTAATAAAACTTTAAATAAAAATCAGATGATTAACAAAAGCGAATTTCAAACTAGCTCAAAACTCAATTTTAGCAAAATTCAGATTATAAATAAATCTGAAAGATTTTCACAACAGTAGAAAAATAAGAAAATTGTTTAATAGAAATTTTGCAAAAATTACAATTATATAATCAATAATTTCAATTATTTCATTAAATAAAAACTGATAGTTAGTTATTTTTGTAAATCATTCGTAATCCCCTCAATGGTGTTTATTTTAAAAGACAGATATTTTTTCATTTAGTACGCATTTTAATGAGATAAAATTTAGAATTTCTTTTTTATCATTGAAAGTCAATTCACAACTGTAAAACTACAGAGAATTGCACATGCAACGACCCATTTTGAAATTTGGCTTTCACCAACTACAAGATATGATTTTCAAGTACATACTTTCAATTACACTAAATGTTAAAATTACAAATTAATTTGTTACATATTTGAATAACTGGTATTAATTTGAACAAAATAAATATGGTTTATTTTAGGAAATTATTATTCTGTTTTTATTTTTAAAATTGAAACAACTGAAAATTCATATCAAATATAGAAACTGTTCATTAAATAAAAGAATCTTAAAAATAAACTGGGGATAACAGTTGCAAGAATAAAATATTTTTTGCCAAATTAATTATATTTTATCATCATGAAAATTGTACGAAATAATAAAATAAAATATGAATGTGAATTTTAAACATCCTCAAAAATGCTGCTGTTTGTTGGTCTAGTTAATTTTTGCATACAGCATAGTCATTCAATTGTTCATTTATCTTGATCTTAAACTGCAATTTCAAAAAATTATTCACTGCAATAAAACTTATGTATTTCCGTACTACAACACTTTAATTATTTTGGTTTATATTTAGAATTAGAAAAGATAATTATTCTTTATTAAATTCTGACGATCGCAAAGTGCAATTAAGCTTTAGTAAAATGTATGGCACAACAATACGATTTGAATACTTAAATTTGCTGCAACAATTGAAAAATCTTTTCAATCAGGTCTGCAAACCGAATACACATATGTTGAATGCAAATATTATTTTTGACATAAATGGACAAGAGGATACGAGAAAGATGTAGAGATGCTTTTCTACATTTGTGAACAACCGTGCACTTATGTATATGCATATTAGTGTCACAGAGATTATTATTAAATTGTCAGTGCATATTTTACATAAAAATGGTAATTTCTTTCTATGCGTATTAATCAAATGTTAGTCAATAAAAATATCCGTGTTTTTCATTAATTTAGAAATATCTTTAACTTCATATCTGACTTATTCCATATTGTTTTTGTATGCTTTTTTAAAATAACATTGAACAATGTGAACAAGGTATAATTTATTTCAAACTCTCACAGATGAAATTTCTATTTGTAATGTAGAAAGAAGTTAATGATGGAAACAAATTTGTTGAAAGTTTAACAATATAATACTGCGTGCGAACTGCCCTCTAATTGTATTTAGTAGAATCTACTAACAAATGTTGACTTTATTTATTTATACAATTTTAATGATAATATGGATTGAAAGCAATAATGAATTGGAAACGTAACTCGGTTAAGAATATCGAACAAAAATTTTGAGTGAATAAAACATAGAAATCAAATAAATTATTTTAAAATGAATATAAAACTACTGTGCAGATGAAATTTAAAAAATTGAAAATTAACATTTAAAGTTCAGATTTACAATAGCTAACCGGGTAAAAGTCAATTCGGTACCAACAACAGCCTTTTGGAAATAATATGTTAATTGCGGTGAAAAATTTTTTGCCAGTTTATGACCTCAAACGACCCTCCAATATCTAAACAGATGCAATGCTAAATGCTGTTCAGTAAATGCTGAAACGACCAATTTCCACTAATTAATGTCAACTCATAATAATAAATCAAAATTGCATGTTTCTGTAATATTGCATGCAAGTTTCAGATAAAAAAAATAAATTTAAAAAATTCTAATAATAGTTTAATTGCAAATAAAGTAAGATGGATGGATCGGCTTTAGCATTAAAAAAAGTCGCAATCAAGGGCGTAATAAGTTTAAACAGGTCAGTTGGTAAAACAAAATGATCGAATGAACTTAAAATTTGACCCAAATTTTAATCATCGCATGCAGGGAAAGAGAGAGAGAGACGGAGAAAAAGAAAGAGATGAAAGGTAAAGGTATGCTAAGTGTGCAACAAATAACAATGTCATGCATTGAGACATGAGAAATACAATGGCGCTAAAATTGAAGGTCACTGTCAAGAAGGCAACAACGCGACAGCCATTGCAAGCGATTTGGTCAAAAATTTTAGCGCTATAGGTCTCGTCTTTTTGACCCAAAAACCTGAACTCTGTCTTTCTTAAAGCTTACCGTTCAGTGTAAGCATCACATTTTCCACTTTGCAAGTGAAGTGCAAAAATACAAATTTCACATCTCACGCGGACTGTTCATCCAACTTCAAGTACAAAGAAGTTAAGCCCAGTTCAATTTTAATTCCTCATTTTTACCTCTTTCATCAACATCACCATGCTGACCACACTCCTCACTTTGGCAAGTCTTTATTCGGCAAAATTAAGTCAGTATCCGCATGAAATGTTTCCGGATGTTACTGAAAATTTGCATCGACGATTGGATGAAATTTTTGCAAAACCATTCGATTTCGTCATTGGTAATTTTTTCTAAAAATAATCTCATCACTAAATAATCATGCAAGTAAAATATATAGTCGGCTCTGGCTATTCTGGCAGTCTTTTGGCACGTCGACTAGCGGCTGGTGGATGTGAAAGAGTTTTAGTCATAGAAGCCGGCGGAAGTCCTCACTTTGACTCGGCTGTACCATTTGTAAATTTGGGCAACAAATCCAACGTCGAATGGAACTATCTTACTACTGCACAAAAGAAAGCCGCCCAAGAAATGATAAATCAGGTGAACATAATTTCTTTAAAAATTCCATTTCTCTTCTTCAAGATTTTCAATTTCTCAGTACATGTTGTTAAAGCAATACATTGACATTTATACATGCATACATATATATATATATATATATGTATGTATGTTGTATGTATATATATATATATATATATATATATATATATATGTATATATATATATATATATGTACTGAGAAATTGAAAATCTTGAAGAAAGAGAAATGGAATTTTTTAAAGAAATTATGTTCACCTGATTTATCATTTCTTGGGCGGCTTTTTTTTTGTGCAGTAGTAAGATAGTTCCATTCAGACGTTGGATTTGTTGCCCAAATTTTACAAATGGTACAGGCCGAGTCAAAGTGAGGACTTCCGCCGGGTTCTATGACTAAAACTCTTTC
>NW_003526941.1:150409-232464 GCF_000181795.1 Trichinella spiralis
ATGTATATATATATATATATATATATATATATATATATGTATATATATATATATATATATATACATATATATGTATGTGCATATTATAAAAATTCCCATATGATCTTGTTATCTGTGCACATTTATATTATTAATGTAATTTGGCTTCAGAAAGTTCATCTTCACGTTGCCAAAGCACTGGGTGGAAGAAGCATTCTTAGTTCTGGGGCTTATGTACCAGCTAACCCAGATGACTTTATTCGATGGGCAGAAAGCACCGGATTTACTGACTGGTCAGACATTGATCGTTACATGTTCAAATTGTCCAACATAGACGAGACTGATTTGGCCAAATCTCCAATTACAGAAAAGCAGCTAATGAATATAATATTCAATGATAGCGGTATGCAAGTGTTAGATCCACTGAAACTACTCTGGCTGCACGCTGGCCGTGCAAGCAATCATACTGTTGCTGAAAACGAAAGCGAACTCTTTGAAAAGGGTGGATTCTTCATTCCAAGAAGTGAAATCAACTTTTTGAATAAGTTTCTCAATCACTGACTAAGCATAACAAGACATTATTTTTCAGCCCTTTCTTTCCAAGGAACTAAGTTAAATCCAGCTGCAGTTTATCTTGGACGTGCAAAGCAGAACTTGGTGGTTGTTTGCCACACAGAAGCAATAAAGGTGAGCTGAATGAAAATTGCTAACTTAAAATTTTCACTTGCTAAATAAAATCGATCGCTATTCGCATTAGCTGACACAACGAACTGGACAGTCATTTGCTATAAGTGGTATTCAAGTTCGTGATATGCTTTCCGGTAGACTTTACAATGTTCGAGTGCGTAAAGAGATCATTTTGGCTGCCGGAGCAATTGGTACTGCAAAATTATTAATACAGTCCGGTGTAGGCCCAATGGATCATCTCAAACAGTTGAAAGTGATTAAATATAAATTTCATTTTTAATTCATTTTCTGGAAAACATTTGAATTTAGATTCCAGCAATAAAAAGTTTACCGGTAGGTGTTCGTCTGTACGATCGTGTTAAAGTTAGCTTGCCGGTGAAAATAAGCAACGTAGCTATGAAAGCATTAATTGGTCAAATAGACAGCAAACAAACGCTCAAAGAATACCTCACTACTGGAAAAGGTCTCCTTGCAAACACTAGCGTCATTGGAATGGCATTCTTGGACACTGACAAATCAGGTTCACCTGATATCATGTTAGAATTGAAACCAGCAGCGCTGACTGGTCTTAAGAGAATGATGGAGGATGAAAATTTCAAAGCAGAAGTAAGAATATTTAAATGCGAAATTTTCACATATGTTGAGCAACGAATCTTCTCAGGTAGAAAAAATACTGGACCCAAGTGGAGAGCTTCAAAACACCGTCTATTTGGACATGGTCATCACATTATTGAAGCCGATGTCTCAAGGAACAATGTGGTTGTGGCGTCAGTCTGAAAATAACTTTGTTCCACGCATGAATCCCAGCTATCTCACCGACTATCGAGATGTGAGAAAAATGATCAAAGGTAAAAATGAGATATTGAGAAAGTACCATTATTTTTAATATTTAATTTTTTAGCTATAAAAATGGTTGAAAATATGATGCAAACCCCCATAATGAAACAAGTTGGCGCTGTACTTTTGTATCCCAACATTCCAAAGTGTTCAGCCGCAACAATGCCAGCAAATGAATATTACATTGAATGCCTTCTCAGGCACCTGGCCACAACAGGTGATCACTTAACCAGCACAGCGGCGCTTGGTGAAGTTGTTGACGACGAGCTGAGGTAAGTGAACTGGTAACGGAACTCAACAGTGATAATAAACAATGAAATATTACATTCATCAGTGGAGAAGAAAATACGCTAAACACATCAGGAACAGTTTATTAGTTCTTTTATTTTATATTCGACTAGAAACTTATTTTCATATTTAATTAGGGGATAAAATTCACCACTTACTCCCAAAATATTTTATATGATTATTTGAAATTAAAATAAAATGAAATATCTTTTTCAGAGTGAAAACTATTCGTGGTGTGCGCGTTGTTGATGAATCTGTGTTTCCTTCCACAGTGACTGGTGGTATTGGAGCTACTCTACTAGCTCTGGCAAACCGAGCTGCCGATATGATTAAAGAACAGCATGATTTGAAATGTTAAAAATTTGAACAAAAAACATTGTACTATTTGTTGCTTAACTGTTGTTTGTTTATATGAGTCAAATGTGATCTGTGATGACAATTTTTTAAATAAATATGAATACTTATACAAACTATTTGTTGCAGTGTCAAAAATATTGATGATTTTGTATAAATTATGATAATTTTGTAATAAATTAAAAAAATACTTCATAATTAATGTTTCCAAATGTACAGAAAAAGCTCAGTTATGATAGTTGAATCTGATAATTATACGTGATATGGCTAAGATGCACATTGGCATCATAAATACTGACTAATTCTTTCAGAAGTACTTTTATTCTTCAAGTAACCCTCTGTTCAAGTAACATTTATTGCAATTTTAGTTAAATTTGAACTTTTGCATATATAAAATCATTTCAGAAAAGAGCGCGTTAGTAATTCGCTAAACAGACCTAATTGTCATCATCATTGCAAAGGTAAAAAAATACCGCAGTCTATCAGCCTATGTCATCAGTTGCCCTGCCTGAAAGAGGTAAAAAACACATTGTTCAACTTTTGATGCAAAACACTTTCTACTAAACCTTCCTTTTATGCAAGTGTTCAACAAACAATAATCAAATATAATAAAAAATTGGCAGATATATATATATATATATATATGTATGTGTGCTTATATATATGTGGATTCAAATATGTATGTAAATTAATTAGTTGTATGAAGAATATATAATATGGTAGTTCTTCGCAAATGTTTTATTTTAAATTGGATAATGTTTCACATTTTTTATAACATATAAAAGCATTTTTGCAGTATTAATGCATGCAGCATTCCATTCCTTCACATGTTGAAAATTCATCTGTATTTTTTAGTTGCTGATTGAAATTTTCAATGCCTTTACAAAGTAACAAATAGCGCATCCATATTCAAGTTATTCAAAATGTGAATTTTTTTATAACTAAAAAAATCAGAATGCAAGTACTATAGTATATAATTTTCTGATAGCCAATCTTGTCGATCTATTGTTTTGCTAAAAAGCTAGCAGATGTGCAAGCTTGTGTCATATTTCAAAAAATAGTAGCATTTAAACGTACGTCACAGCTGACTTTTTTATTGGTAAATTTATCATGGAGAAAAAAGCCTGTAAGTGTTATTGACAACAGAAAGTTGAAAACATGCACAAAAAGAAAAATATATAAGAACTACTTTTAACGTAAGAACACAAAATGCTCGAGTAGGAACATCAATTTGCTAATTATGTCGTTAAAATCATTCCACTTGCTTTTTGTAGTAGACAGAGTTTAAAAATGATTACTAAATAAAGCATACAGTAAAAATTAACCGCATTAAAATTGTTGCAAAAATTATCCATATTTATCTGATATGTGCATTATCCTGATAATAAATTCAAATGTATAGTAAATTCTTTCAGTTGAAAGTGAATTCGAGGTAATTAATTAGCATCATTATCATGTTGACGAGTGAATTAAGATGAACTTTTATAAAATTTTTTTCACAACTTCCCATGCTTTTATAAAAAGTTATTTATGCAAAAAGAGGTAGATCAATTCAGTTAATTCAAGTGATAGTTAAACAAAACGCTTTATCACATTTAAATAATACAAATAACAGAACATGCATATTATTATTATTATTAAATTATTAAATATTTATTATTCATAAATTTTTCTGCACTAATAAATTTCATGCCTGAATTTGAGTACTACCATTGGAGTGATATATATTGCAATGCTGAACAGTTTTAAAAAATTTATTTTTTCCATATTTTTATTATGGCAAAATTTTAGAAATTTCTTTAGTGCTATCGATTGTTGTTAGGACCAAGTGACTCTCTCATTGAGAAGCAGTTCAGAAAAAATGAACACTAATAAATTAGCAAATGGTTAAGCAAAAGAAAAGACAACTTTATTGTCGTAACATTGTTCACTTGATTGCCACTATTTCATTCAATGTTGCAAAGGGTTAATTGATTTTATAATTGAATTTCTTTACTTTGTAAATACACAATGTGAAAAAATAAAATTACATTCAGACCAAATTCAAATTATAATGCGGAAACCACTAAACAATAAATACTTTTTTGGGTTCTCATGGATTAAATTATAAAAAATCATGTTTCAATCAATAAAATAAATTTTTATCAAATATTGAAAATTACAATCTAGTTAAAAAGGTGCATCACACGTGCACCTGTTTGCTCTCCTTTAAAACAATGGCTCGTTCGTTCGTGTGAACTTCTGCTTTAATGATTAGTGACCATGCAATTTGTTGTCATATTTATATTAAATTATCATAATATGATCATATCAAATCATATCATAACAGCTATTAAAATATTACCATAATAGCGTGATCAATTAAAATTTATAATATTCAAAACAATGAAAATTAATTTTCATTAAAATTATCTGCTTTTTAATTGAGCAAATTGAAAATGAACATATTCACTTCTGAAATTGCGAATTGATTTCTTTCAAATTATACAAAAACATGAAGATGTTTACATGAATGAAGAGTATGAAAAGTAATGTATGAAAAGTGAGAAGAGATAAATTTGTGAATTTAACGGTTCACATTGTTGTCCGTTTCAACAAAAAATTAAAAGTTCGAGAAAATTTTCTTAGTCATGTAATAATCTGCCATAATTTTGTCAATTGATAAGTTGAAAAAATTGCAAGTTGATAAATATTATGGGACAAAAAAAGTTAACCAACTTGTTGAATAAATCTGTATAACAGCTTGCCGGAAGATCAAAAATAACATTTGCTTACGTGCAAACAGGGACTGGCACGATCTTATCACAACAGATTATTCTTCTTGTTCTATCTGATGCAATGAAATTTTATTTGTTACTGCTAATACTTTCATATCCTTCCTGATTCATATCAGACGCATCTAACAGATGAACATGCGATAAATAAGATAAAGTATTTCAATACTATACAGATACTATATCCAAAATTTCTTCCCTGAATTATTTCCTAATTTCATTTGCTTTTAGTTTGAATTTTTAAGTAGATATCTTGCGGAATAAGATATTTTTACAAACTGCTTGCTATTATTATTTCAAACTTCACTTACTGTATGTATTTTGCAATTCTTAAAAATTGAAAATAATGAGAACACCTATGATATTGAAAAAAACATTTTTTAACTTTCAATCTAAGCACCATAAATGCTAGGCACAATCTTAATTTTGAAGAAAACCACTACATGCTATGACTCACGTTAAGTGACAAAATATCCAACTCTTAAGCAATTTAAAGTACATTCAAAAAATATCAAATCATTAATTTTTCAATTTATTCAGCACACCTCTTTGTCTCTCTAGTTTTGATGTTACATTAAAAATATAGCGTTTTACTTAAAGCAGCAAAAATTAAACTGCGTAAAGATTTCTAATTAATATATGATTAAAATCGTGAAATCTAAAGTTCAAAAGTCTCAAAAGTTACAAATATCATCTTTCACGTGCATGTGTTTAGCTTTCTGCCTGTAAAATAAAATGACTTTAAAGTGAAAATGTAGGACTTCATTTGTTTTAAATAAAACAATAAAATAGCCTTAGCATGTTGTAAATATTATTGTTTACTAATTTGAAAGAGTTTGATACCTATGATAAAGATATCACTGTTGAATAAAATGTTAATAATTTATGCAAAAGCACATAATGTATGCCACCGCATTTCAGCAGAGTTTACACATTTTGAGTTACTTAATTTTTTAATGACATTATTATATCCAGAGGTAAAGAGGTATTTTGTTCTACTAACAATTCACTGCTTATAACGTTTGTCAATCAGAAAAAAATACATGCAAATAGCATTTTTTGATTTGAGCGGAAATAAAAAATTCTCAAAAAAAGTTTGTTCATTGAACAAAGAAAGCAACCTAAACAAAAATAGAGATTTCCAGTTGCCCAATTTAAATAATTCTACTCTATTCGTAATTCAGACACGTCCATCGACTGGTATGCTGACTGACTATGATGTATTTTTTTCTGATGCGATGCGATGGTGGCCGGAAAGCTCAATGGAATGCCTAGACAGCTCTGCCATAGTAATGGCCTTTTGCCGGCTTGGTTGCGAAAGTGTCAGGGGCAAAATGAAGCTCGTAAATTTCTCTAATAGTACCCTACGGGACAGAGCTCATCGAACTGATAGCAAATGATGTACACAAGACGCACCCTACTAAGACAAGGCCATTTCCCATCTTCTCTACACGCTGCCTTTTTGCTAATATTTTTATCTCATTACATCCGGCTATTATCCATATAGAAAATTGTGCCACGCCTAATAACTCATTCAACCAATGAATGCTTTTCGTTACGCTTAGCTGACCAATCGTTGTTTTCTAATTGGTTCTTTTTGGCCAAAATTGTAGCATTGTTACATTTTTCTAAAGAAGATCACATTCATTTGCTTGTTTTACACTTCCATTTGACATTGTTAGTTGATTCATATTATTTCTCTTCCACTTCATCTTTTCTTGTCATTTTCATATAATTTAATCAAAGTCAATTTGATATGGTCACAAACGTCGTCACTTACTTACATTCTTATAGAGTTTAGTTTTATTGATTGTTATTTTTTTGTCATTACATATATCAGGGCGGAAAGGAGTATCATTCGCCTGCGGACGTCATCGTTGAATCATTTATGCCTTATCTGTTGAATCGCGAGTTTCGCCCTAAACGCCATTTAGTCTCAACAGTGCCATTTTTACCATCATCATGCCACTATGGTCGATGACGCAATTTTTCCCATTGATGATAATCTGCTCTTGTTATTATATTGCTCAAATAGCAGAGGCAAATTGGCTGTAAGTTCACATATTTTTTAATTCAAAAAAGGAAAATTAAATTTAATTTAATTTACACTAACACTTTGAGAGAGGTTGCACTATTCGCCATTACAACACTACAACAAAGATATATTCTATTTTGTATATATATATATATATAGAAAAACGCATATACTTATTCAAACTTATGTGACGACAGTTATCTAAATAAAGTAGCAGAAGCTATAAATCCACACTTATGAACGGAATGCAAAACGTATTTAGTAACTACAATTTTGTGCATGCTATATGTATCAAAAAATATTCTAATAATCTGCATCGCACAATACTATATGAATTATTTTATGTACGACAGGTATTTGGCCATCCATCAACCGTTTGCGTTTACAGTGGATCCTCAATATTCATATTTGCGAGCAATGCTCACTCAAGAACAAGCACATCGTATTTGTTCTAGTCTTCTTTATTTAAATGAACAACAACGTCGCGTCTGCGCTGCACATCCATACACAATGCATAGTGTAAGTGTAGGAATTCGGCTTGCAATTGCTGAATGTCAATGGCAATTTCGTCCAGAACGTTGGAACTGTACCCCAATACGTGGTGCTAATGAATCAGCTTTTGACATCTTTGGTACTATGCTCAAGTCAGGTAATTTGAAAATTTGAAATGAATTTCTGAACTATTCACTATCAGTAATTTATTCACAATTTTATATGCTTGAATGTGCATTTTCAAGTCTGCGGTTTCCTAAATTTCTGGGGTTGTTCTGAATTCGATACAGGCTACACTGGCACTACACCCTTTCTTCTTCATAATAGTGTTATTGCAATTTTTAAAACAGTTATTTATATATATATATAAATTTACTTAATTCTTTTTCTATTATTAATAAAGCTATTTAAAAACAAAAGTAATTTTCAGTATTTAATGGCTCTCTATGTATACATATTTATTTATTTACGTATTAAAATAAAATTACCAAACTTGCATTTCAATAGTATTAAGTTTTTTTTATAATTAGTCAAGTGTTGTTGTTTCCGCATGCATTATTTCCATTACATTCTATAATATTTTGCTAATGTTAATGCTACTTTAATGCAAAATAATGACAATGACCTCACTAAAAATCAGGATCTAAAAAAATACATCACAATGTCAAACATTCAATGTAACGTCTGTAAAATGGGCAGTTTAAATTTTATGGTAAAATGTAATTTCAACTGATTTGAAATGTTGTTGAATAAAAATTACTCCAAGAGCTATTAAAATCTGTCAAGGCAATTCGGTACCATGCTTTTTTTAAGATGTAGAGCATATTTTTAATCAGTTAATATGATACATGCTAGAGCATGATATTTTATAGGTAATTGTTCTTGCTCAACTCTCTGCTTTATGTGAAAAAAGGTGTTTAAAAATAAAAACAATATTTTTATACAGAAAAGCGTTTTATGCTATACAAATAAAATTGTTTACAGCTTATAATATTTTTCTATTTAGCAGCAAGTTTTCATTTCTTATTCTTGAACTCTCACCTAAAAACCAGTCGCTTAACATATTATATGCAGTCGAAATTTATGACCATGTTCTGTTTTCATTGCGTTGTAAAAGCGCTAATTTAAGAAAAGCAATGAAAATAATTTCACTTTTAATGTTTAAAGAACCTGTCCTAAGCCGCTGCTTAGTCTTGAAAGATGTTTCAAAATGTAGGACAAATATTTGAATCGCTAGTCGCTTGCTATGGTAAATTATTTTGCTTAAAAAAAGAAGTCACTTAGCTAATTTGCTTGTTTCTCACATAAACAATAGTGATCATTATTTGTGTATGAAATGCAAAATTATAAATAAACAAAATATATTGTGTGTTGTAAAAGAATTAATATTAAAGTCACTAATTTCAGTAAAAGTCACGTATTAATTATATTGTTTTCATACACAATCATACTCAGTATATGGAAAAATATTGTTTCAGGCAACCGAGAATCTGCTTTCTTAGAAGCAATTACAACAGCTGGATTAGTGCATGCAATTGTGACCGCGTGTACAACTGGAAATTTAACCGACTGCAGTTGTGATATGAGCAAGAATGGCCTGGAAGGATTTCGAGTAAAAAGCCGACCCGATGATGCAAGTGAAAATTGGCGTTGGGGTGGTTGTTCAGATAATATCCGATATGGAATTATTTTTGCTCGAGAATTTTTAGACAAACATGTTAGAAAACAATTTCAACAAAATAAAGATTCTCGTGATTTGGTCATTTTACACAATCAAGAAGTCGGTAGAAAAGTACGTTTCACTGATGATTCACTGTCTGTCTGTTTCCCCCCCCCCCCCTCTCTCTCCCCCTCTCAGCTTCTCATATAATTTTTATCCATTTCCTCTTTGCTGAACTATAATTTTATTACTCTGTCAAAATTTTCGTTTTTTTGTTTCAATTTTACCTTTCTTAGCAAATTTTAAATTATGCTTTAGGCAATTTCAGAAAATATGAAACGACACTGCCGATGCCATGGAATTAGTGGCTCATGTGAAATGAAAACTTGTTGGCAACAAATGCCAAAAATGAAAGAAGTGAGTGAACAGCTGAAATTGTTTTACGACCGTTCTTCAATTCAAGTAACAAAGCGAGCAAAGCGCAAGCTGAGACGCAAAAACAAGTATGAAAGAAAAATCCCACTAAGAATAAGTGAATTGGTTTATCAAAATCGGTCTCCCAACTATTGCGTGCGTGATGATAAAATGGGTTTGTTGGGAACATACGGCAGACAGTGCAATCGAACAACACTAAGTTCAGATAGCTGTGACTTATTATGCTGTGGACGAGGATATGATACTCGTTTAGTGACCAAATATGAACGCTGTCATTGCAAATTTGTATGGTGCTGCTATGTTACATGTAAAGCCTGTAACTGGAATGTTGAAATGCATACATGCAAGTGAAAAATCATATTCACCGTGCATGCCTTTCAGATGCCATTTTGAAAACTATTTTTGTTTATCAATAATAAAAACTGTGTTAAATAATAACGCTACACATATTATAAGAAAAACCTCTAAACTCAATTCAAATTAATAAATATTTTTTCATAATTATAATACAAATGCAGACTTTTCAACAACATCAATAATATATATATATATACTTCGTACTTCTACTACTCATTTTCACATTTGCGCACGCATCTATTCACTGAAAAATATTCTGTGCATTTTATCAATTGAATATGCTTCTCACATACTGCTGCTTTATATTTTTAACTGGCATTTCAAAAATAATAATTGCTATTCACGCGCTATTTTCTGATCAACGTCATCAATGTAAACACGTCAACTTTTCATATTATTTAAATAAATTGTTCTGAGACAAATCGCAAATTAAGACGTAAATTTGATCAATTTCCAATTCACTGTTGAGCTTAAATGAAATCTCTAGTACACTTTGTCAAAAGAACATACATGCATGTATTTTAGTTAATTTTCCACTGCCTGATATTACATTTTTTATCAAACAAAATGACAATATTCCTTCATCAATTTTTAAATGAAATTCACAATGTAATTTGTTTTCACTACAAAAGTATTTTCTAACTTGTCAACAAAGAATTCATTTCTCAATTAAACATTTCACTTTCAATAAATAAACTTCCTCGCATTGAAATAAAGCAGTAGAATTTTTCACTTACGTATTTGTTCTTCTTTAAACATTTTCACAAATTTCAATGATAATTGCTATATCTTCTTGTTAATAAAGAATTCCTAGAAATGTTAAATTATAAAAAATTTAAAATTACACATAACGTTCTCAAAAATGCAACTATTTTGAAAAAAGACTACTAATTAAAATTTACAATTGTTAATGGATGCAAGTGAATTGCCTATGTGCAACCAAATATGTTAATTTAACAATTCAAACATAAAGAAAGAATATGTGCAGACTTTTTTACATAATAAAAATAAATTACATGAAAACATTTTGCAACTGCAAGTGCAATTACTTTAAAGCAGTTAAATTTTTTCATAATTCTTCTTTTTTAAAGTTATCGAGAAAAAACATGAACAAACTTCAATAGATTTGGTAATACGAGCAAAAAACAAAGATAGAATTTTGCAATTTTGGAAAGACAATTGAGTTTAAGATATGTTTATCAAAATTAATTTTTATTAAATGTCTAGTTATACTTTTATTATATTTATATATTTATTGTTATTAAAAAATCTATCGGTAGTAATACAAAAACAATAGTGATGCATTACAGAAAACAAATCAACTGAATTACTTTAAAATAATAAATGTTCTTCGGTTCCACATTGTCATTTTCTAAAGCACAAGCCCAGAAACGCACACCACACACTCAAACACACACACAAACACTGGAATGGCTCCACACATTACTGATAAGAAAACAGTCAACGATCCATGTCTATTTGTTTATGATAGCAATATGCAAATTTTTTTATGTAATGCAAACAGGACTAAAATAATATGAAATTGCTTGTACATTATTCAAATAATCAAGAAATAGCACTACTTACAGAATTTACGTTAAATAAACGAATATTATAAATAAATAAGTTATGAATAAGCCATTACATTAAAACATGCCATTTAAAAAGCCTGTCATTTGACACATCATTATGTGACTAAACAGCATATATTCTTGCGCAGTGCTAATAGCGTTTCCCCAATATTCAACTGAAACACGTCTCAGAGGGTCATTCACGTTCCACGGTTAGAGAATATGAAAACTGAAAAAACTTGTTAATATTTGTTGATGGTCAATGAATAATAACATGACCATTCATATGATGACATATCAAGGCACACACACCAGGACATATACACAAACAATGTGCATGGTTATGTGTATTTGAATCGGTAGAAATTCTGCTTTCTACAGTTTTATCAACCACTCTGCTAAGTTCATCCCAATTGTTGACTATCCAATAATAAACATTATTCAACGATTGACATGATTTAACGAATAACATCAGATATAAATTATTTATAAAATAATTTAAAAATATATCCCATTTATTACAGTATTAAAATAATACCTGCATTTCTGAAATACAGTAAGAAAATACATTGCACGAAGTAAGACAGACGTGTCTCATTTGACATTCTCCGTCATCCATGGTTTACATAACCAGAGGTATGATTTATTTCAACGGTTATTAGGTTTTTTCTATCAGAAATATAGTCTTATTAACTTTTTGAAAGTTTGACGTAGTTATACATGTGTATTTATCATATCCGCTTGTGTTTTACAGACGGCGAGATTCGACAATCGAAAGGCTTGGTACTATGGCTTCGAGATTCCATCCGTGCAATTTTTATGGCAATTTACTTTTTGTAAGATTGTTATTTGAGAGTAATTTCTTATCAATTAATAATATGATATTTTTAGTTTCTTGACGCTTGTTAACGTAAGAAGAGCAGCAAACTTTCGTAATTTCAAATTATTTTATACCTTCATAACTTATCTTTTCAGCCGGACGTTAGTAAAGACAGAAAAACATCGTCTGGCAATCGTCATTCTGGATGGGACGGCAAGCCTCACGGACCTGGTGGACCACCTAGGTGAGCTGACGTTTGTTCGTTTCATGCTTTTCTAGGAGAGACTTTGAAATCAAATCGAATTATATTATCAAATCTTATAAAATGGAACACCGTAAATAATATACCTATTGTACGTTCTAGGCGTCGCTTCGGCGGCCTACAACGTAACGATGCTCCAGCTTGTCCTCCTCTTGGTGGAGGTTCCTGAGGTTAATGGACGTCGGAATATTGGATGTCTTGAACCAAAAATTCCGACAATGTTAATATGAAATTGCTGTAGTGCCGTGTATGACGCGGGCACCAGAAAGCTGAAAATGTTGGGTGTTTGCTGATGAAGGCCTACAAAAATATTTCGTAATATTCTTCTTTTCTTCTTGATATATTTCCTAACACTGTTGATGCGCTGTTGAATTTATTGCTGATAGCCAATTTTCTGTACACCGAAGCAGCATAATAAATACGTTGAATTTCTTTACAAAAAATCAGACACATAAAAACAACTTAATTTTTAGAAATATAAATAAATAAATAAATACAATGCATTGTTTTTATTCATGCATGGCGCCTTGAAAAGAAAACAATCAATTAATAGCCGAGTAATATCTACCAAGATTATTATAGAGATTTTTTGAAAGTTAATCGAAAAAGCATCCTTTGTAACCAGAGAAAAGTTAAGCTGCTCATAATGTTAGTATAAAGTATTCGGCGGAAATACTATTAATCAGTTTTATCATTAACGGGGTAGTACATCAGCCGCAGCAGGGTAACCGCCGGCTGTTTGACCGGAAGCTACATTTGGTGTTTGACGAGATTTAAACCATTCCGTTTCTTTCCAAATGAACCATAAGTTTGAGGCGAACAAGAAAAAGCAAGCAAATCCAGCTATCTGAAAATGAAAACAAAGCGTGTACATAATCAATCAAACTTACCAACAAAAACATTGCTACTGTAATGTTTTTTGCATGACAATATCATTCTGTATCTGAAGGAAACAGATATAAGTTACATCGTTGTACATTGTAGAAAATTAATTGAAAAAAATTTTTCATTGCTCATAACTAGAATTAATAATCATATCTATTATCAACATAACTTACCAAGGAAACGTTCAGAGCAGCGTAATTCCAATGTGGTGTAAAATGACAACTTTCTTTATCTTTACAAGGGTTCACGCTGTTCACAAACATATTTTTGATCAAACTGAAATCGGTTAAGCCTTTGATCACATTCACACCAGATGCCCATGCACAGCTAGCAATAAACCAGAAAACAGCAAGAACGGCAGTAACCACAAAATCCTAAATTCCATGTATATTTAAATTTATTCAACTGTCGTACTTGAACAACAGCTAGGTGAACTTGCCAACAGTGGCCACCGATGGTCACTTTCGTATTTTTCCAGTTGAAATAAGTAAACGTACAATACTCCTATGATATAAAGAAACGAAAGCACACCAGTGCAAACAAAAAACTGAGATTGACTGACAGCCCCTTCGCCAAAAATAGATATTGATCCTCCTTCTTGCTTGCACAAATCGTTCGATACAGCTGTGTTAGTTAAGCTAAAATTTAAAACGTTTTCCAAAAATTTTTCAAGATAATTATTTTATTTTATAAAACCTACTCAAATGGATAAAACCAACTAAAAGAAAAATCATTGTCAATGCCGGTACACTTATATTTCACATCTAAAGTAGCAGAATAACCAGCCGTTGTAGCAAACGCCAAAAGTACCATGGGCTAAAATGCGTTTTTGAATTTTAAGCATCAAAATAGGAAATGTAGAAAGAAAATAAAACAGTTACAAATTCCAAAATCCGAATGAAACCAAGCGGCTCTTTCAAAATTCGTGTACTCATTTGCATCTTTGAAAAATAAATTCAGTTTAAGCAACAATGTAAAAAGAAAAACATACTACATACATCGTCATATATTATCAATCGAGTAATTACATTAGGTCTGTTTAAACGAAAAAAAAATTCTTATAAAGATGTCAACTTAATAAAGAATCACAACAACACATTCTGGATATTTTCAAAAAATGCATACGTTTTATTATTACTATTTATTACAATAAATCAGCAAACATTTACATTTCACAATACTACAATCAATGTATACTAATATTACAAAAATTTTACCATCCATTTTGAACAGTAAATCATGCAAATCAACTTTCCGCTATAAAACAAATCAATAAATAAAATTTATTCATTATCAAATTTACATATTACTTCACATTCTTCAATCAAACATTAAATAACTTGAAAATATGCCCATTTTCCCAATTAAAAGAAGGAATAAAGCGTGAAACTTACTTCAGCCATTTATTTTTCTATCCTCTCGTCAAGCAATGCTAGAAAATAATAATGAAAAGAAAATTCGACACCAAATCAAAGTTTTCAAAAACTCAACATAGGCGAAGTATCCTTTTCAAGAGCAAATTATAACATAATTGATTGAGATTTCAAATTGCGCTTTATTCATTTCATAAAAATTTTCACCAATGCAAAAGATTTTTTCTTCCATTGGGAAAAGTGCAAATGAGAGAAATGTGCACTTTTTCGCTTTGCATTTGAGAAAAAAAAGTAAATGCCATCAAAGTTAATAGCAAAAATAAAAAGTAATCTTATCTCAAAAGTGACCGCAAATACGCTGAATAATAAATTCACTAGTTGCCACACTGGAATCGTACTTTCAGAGATTTTCATTTACTACTGAGTTTTTCCAATAAGAACGGTATTTTCATCCTTGAACACGTAATGCGGAACCTCTAAATTACGCGGGGCTGGACCACGCCTTATTCGCCCCGAAGCATCGTAATGCGAACCATGACAAGGACAAAAATATCCTTTGTAGTCGCCAGCATAGGCTAAAATAATTTCATACACATGCAGTAAGATGTTACACGTTTCGATTTTAAAGAACATCATCAATTTACGTATAGGAACGCAACCCAAGTGCGTGCAAGGAGCCAAAACAATCAACCATTCCGGCTTTTGCACTCGTTGATGATCATGCTCCGGATCTCTCAGTTTGGAAATATCCACCTGTGATTCAACATTTATTTCTTTTGCCGTACGATGACGCACGAAAACAGGTTTGCCACGCCATAAAAATGTACTATTTTTACCTTAACATTTAATTGTCAATGAATAAAGAGTATGGAGAAAAAAAAATATTAAACATGTGCATTTACCTTCTGGAACAAGATTTAAATTTATTTCTGCTACTGCTCCTGCTTCTTCAGAAAATGGCGGACCTTTGTAACTAATAACTTGCAATGCCACGGTTTTTGTACAATACAAAGTTGCAGCAGTACCAACTAAAATAACATATTGAATGATATTGAAATCATATTGAAGAAAATGTTGAAAAATAGAAAATAAAATAAAACACACTCACCTCCAAGAGACAGATAAGAAAACATTTTGCGCGGAACATCAGTGTCTTCATTTCTTAACTTGATATCTTTTGTACTGTCTCGACGATACTCGTCGAAGTCCGGAAACGTGACATCAGTATGCGCGTAACGCTGGGATGAACCAGCTAAAATGTATCAATCATTTTGCGGCATTTTTATTAGCATGTCAAAAAAAATATTACTAAAAAGTCCCTTGACAAAAACTGACTGATATGCCGTGAATTTTGACATCACATTTCGATTGTTAAATCGGGCAGGGGAAAAATTCAAACCATACACGCAGCCTGATTTCCTCAATTCAACATGTCGTGCATTTCCAGTTATACCGTACAACTGAAATATGCAAAAAAGCACAAGTTTCAGCAAAACTTTTACACCATCATGAAAGTAGTTGTTTTACACCCGTGCTACAGTGTTGAACGTTTTATTTTAAAATATTAGAATATTCTGTGCACATGTTCAAAAAACAGCAAAGAGCAAACACTTACAAGCTTCTTTGAAATGTTCATACGACTAAAATCTACTACTTTCATTGCCACCTGCATGAATGACAACAACAATGGCTTAACACCTATACATTACCGTATATTATACAAAATGATAAGCAAGTACAATTTGTTTTATGAAAACTATCAACTACATATATTATTAGATATAATGATAAATTTACCGCCAAAATTAAGAAAAACAAGCTTAAATAATATTATCAAAAAGATTTTTAAACAAATCCTTACTTTAGCATTTATTTTATTTAGCAAATGACAACTAACTCTTTAAGTTTATATTTATTTACATCACTAAAATTTATTTGTTTAACTAGCATTATCGGAGGTTTCTATTAATCTGCTTCAGCGTTAATCGGCTGTTCACTCCCTCCCTGCATTATGTTGAAATTAAATTTTGAGTAGTAATGTATGATAATAATGATAAAACAGGAAATATTTTACCATTTTCATCATATACAGCAACCAACCAAAGCAATTGTTTACGATTGTAATCACATATTATATGTAAATACAGTTCATCATCATTCTTCGACTTGTCATAATTGTATCATTCATTATTCACGAACGTTTCTTTTTTTCAAAGAAAAGATTTTCTTCATGAAATAATGTGATACAAAGTACAATTGCCAAATAAACATGAAATGTATTCACATATTTTGAAGATAAAAAAATTACACTCTTCTGTAACCATATATACATATATATACGTCAGCGTCAACAGACTAACTGACAGTAAGGAAGGCAATTTAGCGAGTATAGAAATTAAAAAAAGCACAATCATAAAATGTAGTCAAGTTTATTTGTACAATTTTAAATTACAGATTCATAAAAACAACAATAATAACAACAACAATGAACCTCTAAAATAATGCACTTCACAAAGTGGTGAAGCTTGTAACAAAACGCTTTCAAAAAATATCACTTGTTCAACGAACAAACATTCGTCGTATTTGCATTACTTTCTGTATGAAGAAAGAATTCAGGCTGGATACGAAAAATCCAACGACTTTTCACGGTTCCCAACCAATCCATTGTACCGCCATTCGGTTCATTGTCGTTCAAATGCAAACAAACCAACTTCTAAATGCAAAACAATGGAATATGAGAACAAATAAATAAATTTATTACAAAGCAACAACTACAGCAAGAACAATTAAAATCACTACGCAAATATTTAAATTGAAAGTGTACATAGTAGTTGAATTATAAAATTAACATAAAATGCGCAAAATAAAGAATAGCTAGCTCACTTCAACGAAATTGTCCGAATTGATCTGCACAGGCATTAGCAATGGCAAACTATGAGCAGAGTTCAATTTCAATGTTACTTTACCAGACTTGTGCAATTGCAATTTTCCCAAATGGCCTTCAGGGAATTTCTCCAATACATGCGTTTCTCTACCTATATAAAATTATGAGAAATTTTCAAGAAGAAAACTATTCACGGATAATTTTACCTTTTTCCAAATCATTCTCCACTGAATTTGCGTTGCCTTCTTTTAGTGGCACGCAATCAAGCATTCTTTGTGCGACGTTCGCAATTGCGCATGGAAGTTGCACAAATACAGGTGAACCTCAAAAAAAAGAAAATAGAAAAAAGCAATATTAATTTTTATAAATAATATTACAATTTTGATCAGCAAAGAAAACATTTCTGATTGCTTGTTTCTTTTGTTGTTCTTCGGAAATGCCATTTTCACTGAGAAGAGTTACAAAGTTCGTTGGCAATTTTTCTGACTGCAAAATGGAAAAAATAAGAAATTGTTTCACAATTTTGAAATAAATATCAGCGATTACGTTTTCTTTGTAAAAAAGTTTTTCCAACGCTTCTTCATCCGTTTCATCAGGAATTTCCTTTTTAAATGACTCTTCCACAACAACTTCTCCATAATGATCAACATCTGATGCGGATTTGATTTCCAATTCATTGGTGAAACCTTCTGAAAAAATGCCTTCCGATGTCATCAGTCGACTTTTCATATTCCCTCGAAATCGGTTTCCCCCTCTAGCTGATCCACGTGGATTATCCGGCAATGCTGCTTTCGGGGAGGCATTATTATTATTATTAGCTCTGGTAAGAGTTTTCGTCCTTGATGCTGCTGCTGCTGCTGAAGAAGAAGAACCCAAACTCTGTGCAACATTCGGTGTCTGGCGTTGACCTGCCTTGGCCAAATTTGGAAGAGGCCTCGCCCTTGTGGGCATCGAATTTGGCAAACGAGGTGTCACGCCACGCGATGAACCAGGCAACGGAAGTCGTGGAGGTCTGGAAAAAAGGCATATTAAAACCATCATTCATTCGTCAGTCTTTCAAACTCACCTTGATGCCATTGGAATTGCCTTGCCTGTATAAAAAAAGAAAAAAAGACAATAACATCAGACAACAAATTTGAATAGGTTCTTTTCAAGTATACGACTTTAACAATTACTTGCTTTCTGTAGACAAGATGAACAAAATTTTTTTAATTCAAATATTTTAATAGAAAAAACGGTCTCTCTCTCTCTCTCTCTGTTTCTGCTTATTTTGCTCTCAATTTTCTCTTTATCTGATAAACAGAGGAGAAAAAGAATTGTAAAAAAGTGCAAAAAAGAGGAATTTGTGAACTTTCATTCGTAAACCAGTGAGTTAGTTGGCTAATGATGGTCGATATATTCGAAGAAAAATGAGTCCCTTTTTCTTCTTTTCGCGACAATTGAATCGGCAAAATTTGAGCAAAACTGTATTCCATTTTCCACAACTAATTCCATGCCAGCCAAATTGTCACTGTGAACAACAACATGATGCAAGCATCAACTAGAAAGCTGACGTTTCGACGTAGTCGCAATAGAGCAATACCGACTTTCACAACAAGTCATAACCGCTGTTCGATTCCCTGTTGGAATTTGTAAAACAGAACAAGCAAGCAAACAAACAAACAAAACAAAAAACCAATACGAAGCTATAAATAAAGAAAAAAAAGAATACTTTCACGGCCAATGTTATTGCAAAAAAGAAGAAGAAGAAGAATGGGTGAGTGGAGAAAGCAAAATCTGTCAGTTTAAACCGACTGACGATCATCATAATCTTGAACGCGAGCTTTGAGAACGGCGAGCTTTAATCGAAGTTGATAATGCCGATTGCGTACTTCATCGATAGTCTTGTCCTCTTCCCACCGATGGTATTTACTGCAAATATCCCTTTCCAGTTGAGAATATTCATCAGAATTTTTGTCATACTGCTTCAGTTGATTAACCATGATCGCAATTTCCTCGTAAAATTGATTCAACTGCTCATAGCAGCTTATATATTCCGGATAGTCGTTGTCAAATGCCTGCTTGTAACGACGACGCTGCTCGTCAGAGTCGATTGATGGGAAATCTTTCCAAAAACTGCAATTCGACGGTGGACTACCATTGGAATCGTGGTTCGAAACGCCCATTTCCGACGAACAATGACCATAACCGTTGCTGGTCACAGCAACGTGCTGTTCAATCGGCGGTGGCTTTTTCGGCTTTGGCATTTGTGAATCCACGTCAGCGGGTCTTTTCCTCGACTGCAGAGTTGTTGAAGCAGAGTGCGGATTGGCTTGGCGATGATGCGTCGTCAGTTCGGGGTACCCGTTTGTGGTCTTTTTTCCAGCGGAAAACGACTGCTCTTTAGGAGGAATCCGTGCAGATGAAGATACATCAGAAATTACAGATCGCTGCTTATTTGGAGTAGATTTTTCCTTGTCCAAATCGCGGCAAGATTGATGATGATGCTCTTGTAGTGAATGTTCGACACCAGCAGAAGAAGAAGAAGAAGAAGAAACAGCCGCAGCCTTAGCTTTCGCCAATTTCGAAGATGATGAACTGCCCGTCACCGGCCGCACCCTGCTCGACTCTTTCTTCGGTATGATATCATCAATTACATACGCATTGCGACCACGAGACGACTGAGCTCCGTTGTTTAATTCACGTCTGACCAGTTGACGTTCGTAATTGGTATAAAATGGCCAATCACAACTCACCTCAGAAAAGCACTGCGGTTGCAAATCGTAAACACATCCAGAACCGGCGGTTGAGGACTGACTTTTTCCACCTCGAACTTGCGCAACAGAGTTGAAAGTTGCTTCAAACTGTTGCCTATCCACATCTGACAAGCCCTCTTTGAGCAATCGATTGAGCATACCGCTGGCCGTGGATGGCCTTATAATCAAATGATGAATTATTCGTTCACGAACCGATTTTTTCGTTATATCAAACCGACTTTTCGTAGGAAGACTGGACGAGGTCGATGAAGACAACTGGTGACGCTGGTGACCATTGCTTCTCGGCGGTGATACCAGCTGAGATGACCCGGATGACTGGAATGAACTGGAAGCGGAAGTGACGGATCCTTTTTTTGAAGATGCATTCATTGCATCTTGCACTTTATTCCATATTTTTTCACTCGCTTTCGACACGCCTTCTTTGGGTTGTTTCAACACTTTCAGTGCAGATTTCTTCGCCTCTTCCTCCGCTCGCAACGCTTTCTTTTTAATATTGTGATATGAATCGTCAGTAGCTAAAACTTTGATACGATGACGAACAGCTCCCAACTTAATCCATTCACCGCCGTCCCTGCACTGCTCAATCGCATCCTGAGGTCCTTTGGAACTTGCATCTTGAACTTTCGACAGTGTAAATTTGAAAGCCTGTGCATCTGGACCAAATGAAATGCGACAATCATCGGGTTGAAATTCAATCGAACCAGATTTAGAAGAAGAACCCGCATAACCATTGCACGTTCGAACTGAATCTTGCAAAGACTGCAAACTGCTATCGGTCAGTTTGATGACAAATGCCGTCAGCTGGGGCAAATTAACATCACGTTGCGCCAACGTAAATATCTCCGAACTGGCGGCCGTCATTTCAACGAAATCTCAACAAAACTAAAACACGAAAAGAAACCTTACTCAAATTCCAAAAATGGCAACAAACTTATACCCGTAATATGTACAAAATAAAAAATGCACATGCCCACCATTATACTGTAAGTCATATTTAATGAAATAGTTTTTAATTAAACGCCTAAAAATAAATAAATGTCCAAGAAACCTGCAATCTCATCTTCACGAAAAAACATACTGTATTACAGTAACCACAAGAACTTGATTATTAGAAAAGTAACGCATTACAGACAACCGTTACCACCCATATTTAACAATAAGACAACAAAAATAGAAATAATAATAGAAAGGATCAATCCTATTTATTAATCATTATCTCTTTCTGAGAACAGGTGGAAAAATTAACTTAACTGTTTTGAGATTTAAATTCTACTTCATCAGCGAAAAAGGTAATGTGTGATAAGAAAAAAAATAAATGAGGTAATGCCACTAAATTTCTTCCATATATATATATATATATATATATATATATATGTGTATTTATTTATGCATGTATAAACACAAATATGAGTTTATTTAGTTTTACTTTCATAATAAATGTCAAAAGAAAACATTAAACTGAAAATTACCAAAGTTTCCAGCTAGTCATCAAGGTTAGCATCAATCAATCAATCAATCAATCAATATCATAAAAAATATTCTTTCATATATATTATTCGGTCAAATCTAAAAGCTGAAAGCAGTTTCCTCCTAGCGTACAGATCAAATCATATGCAAAATATTAAAAAGGAACTGTTCTAACTCTAAAACACCAGAAGCCGATTGTTTGAACGTCACGCAACTGCTTTACAGAACGAATTACATAAAATAAGTAAATATTATCATAAATTCGCGTAAAATGTTATTAACGTCCTGATGCCCAGTGTTTCAAAAAAGCACGTTTTTCATATTAGTCATTCAAAAGAATCAAACAGTTTTACATATACATAACATACGTAAATAACTACTTAATGCATAAAACATTACAATACACTTCAAGGTTATTGAATAATGCATAACAAGAATGCTAGTGAAGAAAATTTGAAACATCTGGCTAATCGTAATCACCATGAATTTATATACTGGCAACAGATCAAAGTATAAAAATGATTCATTTATTTGAAATAATTTTGCAAAATATAGTAATTGTTGGGACAGAAAATTACACAAATACGTAAAAAATTAATCATTCTTACTTAAAAAAACAACAACAATAAATACTGTATAAAAATAAGACAAAAACAACTGAAAAACGATTGAATTGAATTGAACTGCATGCTGATCAGGTCAACCAGTAAATAAAACGGAAAATGGTTTGGTCGCTTCAGGATTAATTTCTCCAGAAAGTAGTTCATTTTAAAAAAGTAGAAAGCGCGTTACAAAACTCTAACTGCAGAAATTATAGTTCAAAGTAAAAAATGCAGTTCGATAAAGAAATTGAATTGGCACAATACGGAACTAAAACATTCAGACAATTTGAAAAACGCCAACATAACACTCTTTCACTTGTTAAATATTTTAAAAAATTAAAACAAAACTTATTCGACATATGCAAAACATCATTACTACCGGTGTGAAATGCAACAAAGTATAGTAATAGTAAAGCAAAATAAAATATCAATCAAAGTATTAATAGTTAATAATAAATAATATGAGAAATATTCTGACACATAACATTTATTTTTTGAATAGAAAAGAATTTATCAGTGAACCTATACGCGATAAAGATATTAATGTCAAAACAGGATATGACAGACAAGCAAATTTAAAACAGTCACAACAAAATAAACAACGGTTTCATCAAAACCATTCAACCAAGAAACAGATACTTATATAGAAGGAAGCATTCAGATTCTTCTTTCTGAAGTTGCTTGGAATTTTTGGTCAGTACAACTGTACAAAATTAGCCAAAGCCATCAAATTATAAATATTGATTGAGAAAATTCTATGCTCGCAAATATAATAACAACAAATAATAAACTCTCTAACAAATGCAAATAAACAAGAAAATTTCTACAGAAAGAAGTTTACCAACTGTATAACTGAAAAACACATCAGTCTGTTACAAAGTGAAATATATTTAAATTTTAAATTTAATACAACAAATGCAATTAATTCAGTGATAATTTTTACTAAATTTAACTAAAAGATCTGATATGAATGAAAGTCGAATAAAACAGATTTATACAAAAACAACCAATGCATATTACTTACGTTACATATAACATAATATAAAGATCACAGCCAATGCATTTTACTTACGTTACATATGAACTTTACATTGAAAAGGTTTCATCATATCAATGCTTGAAAAGGAAATTTCACCGTACGAGAAAGTGGTAAACATTGTCAATCCCAAGGAACAGTTATGCGCTCAGAATGTGCAGGTTTTACATACAGTATGACAATTGCTTTTTGAAACATTGAATCAAATTCGGCAATAAAATTGTTTTCACATTTGCAGCACTTAATTTGTATGCATTAAATTTTATTTTTCCATGCAAAATTTATGATCTTTCCATTTTACTTTTACAGTTTATTTCTTTGTTGCTTTAATGCTTAATAAAAATATTAATTCAACACTAAACATAAATAATCATGAACAAATTCACATCAATGTCCAAACAATTGATTTATACTACCATTCTATACATAAATCAATGTTATTTCTATTAATTAAAAAATAATTAAGCATTATTTTATCCAATTTTCATGCAAAACAACAAATGCATCATGGAGTGAGTATACATACGTATACGACATAAATGTACATAACAAAACGTAAGAAAAGCAACAACAAAATTGAGCACAATACATTTCACATGAATAATTTTCATTAGACCATTCCAACCAGCAGCGAAATAACTACTAAGGCTTGAATTTCACAAATGGTTCATTAGGAACACATGTCGCCAACTTGGCGCTAGCCGGCGTCATCCTGCTTATTTGATGGTCAACATACCAGTCGTGAAAGTACATAAGTATAATCAAAGGTTGTCCTAGAATAATTGATAGCCAGACAAGAAAATTTCCCCATATTCGATGGGATTTTGGCACAGCTGTCGTCAAAACGTTCAACGGAATTTGAGCAAGCATGCCTGCAAACATCCAAATGCGAAATATGTGCATTGGTATGCTGATTAAATATTCGTGAAAGAAGGCTGAAACTATGAATACCAAAAGATTAGAGAAAGATTTTGAATAGCCACGTGACAACAGTGGAATATACAAATGACGGACACACCATCGGTGAACTGGTATATTCCAACTTTGCCAAAAATACTGAGAAGTTTCCGCATTCCACCAATCACGATAAAAACCTCGATCACCAAAATAAAGCAATTCGCCGAGAAAATTTAAAAATGAATGAAACAGGAAGTAAAAATTAATTAACCATATGATGATATTGGGTACAGCTAGTTTCAACATTCGCTCCAACATTCTGCTGTAATCCATCATTTTCAGCGGCTCAACTGCGTTCATCATGAGAGGATAAATCCACTGTTGGCACAATGCAAACACAACTTGTGGTAGAAACAACACTTCCAGAAAACGCTTCAAAAGAAACGTTTTTCGAATTTTCTTCGTCCTAAAGCGACAAATTTAATTAGTAATTGAAAACACTTTCTGAAGCATTCTAAAGCATAAAAATTGCTTTGATTTGCTTTCACATAAAAATAAAACACACAATGCTCAACGCTGTATCAATATTCAACATGAACCTCCTCAGTACTAATGAAATTTAATGAGTGCTTCACTTTGTCAGTGAACATATCTATCTGAAGTGTAAAATAAACAGTTTTGCTGCGTTCAATAGTTCTCGTTAAAAAGTACAATTTTACATTATTAAAAAAAAGCTACTGGAAATACTACTAAAAGTTTTTAAATAAACCTATAGAAAAACTTAATGAATGTTCTTACTACAATTTTAAGTATTCAATAATCATAACTTTATTAAACATCAAATAAGCATTTGCTAATAAACGTAATGTATAATAATACAAAAAAAAACTTATCCGATTTAATTTTAATTGTGTAATTTAATAAGATAATAAGTAAAACATAATACATCTCATGGTTAACAGTAATAACTAATAAAAACTCAAAAAACAAAAAAAAAATATCTACCTACTGTTCTACTTATTGTCACAATAATTTTTAAAAATTTGTCTAAAAACTACGTAAAACTGCATAAATAAAACGTCATGCTGTGTATTTTAGTATAAAATTTAAAAAGAAAAGCATACATAACCAGTATAAAAACAAATACCTAGGATAGTTGAGTTCGTAACACAAAGTTGGAGCGAGGATGAAATAATATAAATTAAAAATCGTCAAATTGGCTGGATAAGATTTATGCGATGATGAATTTGCATTAGGTGCAAAATCAGTAACGCCACCTTTCGCCTTTAAAAAATAATCACAGCGACACCAATAATTCACATGTGCATAGGATATGAGCTTCAAATACAATATAGCATAGCACATAAGGCAAAAAGAAGCAACCAGTGGATTGATATCAGAAGCAAGAATGATAATGGCAGGAAAAAATAAAATGGTACTTGTGTTCACAAAAGTAATCATAAAAACCATTCGATTGCTCAAAATATTTTTCAAAGAAAGTTTTTCAGTAATAAAAGCTGTCCAAATGAACAGATGGCTCACTAAGAGGACAAGTATAACTGGAAAAGTATTCACATGAGCAACATAATCAAGCAATATCTTCTTGTGATTGATCAACAAACCATATTTGATAAAATTTTCAAGAGCAACACGCAAATTGGAAAGCACCAGCAAAATCATGGAAAATGTGAAAAAACCACGATAATTGGTCAAAGTATTTGAACTGCAAAGCAGTGAATCCTCTGCAATATGACATGGGCGATCTGGAGAAGAATTCCACCGGCCATTGCTTGTTTTGGTGCCAGCGTCAGCTTTCTTACTGCCATCAGACATATTCTGCACTTTTCTGATTTTAACATCCATACTCAGAACAGATATACATCAAAGACAGTGAATCAGTAAATGAAAAAAAATATTCAAATAGTTTTGAAACATAAGCATTTACATTACAGTAAGCTACAGTAGGGAAAAAGAAAAATAATTATAATAAAGATTTATTCTGATGAGCACATTAAACAAAACATGCATCTCAACATTTTAAGATATTGTTTCTATAATATCATATCATGGGAAAAGTGCAACTTAACATGCCCACATTATCATTTATTTTAACTCAAAGATTAAAACTACCCATTTAAACGGTTATACTTATTTATATACAATGAAATACACGTAAAACAGATCCATCAATAATTAATATGCTACACATTTCATTTAACAAAAGCAAAACATATGATAAAAGGACAATAAGAAAAGAAACGCATATTATTTGGTTTTAAAATTATAAATGTTCTCTAAAAAATGAAATCCTATAAACAGATAGATGTATTTTAATTAGATCACAGTCATGGGGAGTTCCCGTTGGACAAGCCATCAGATGGCCAAATGTCACCAAATATCGAGCAAAAAGTGTGGGTGAAACAGCAAAAAATACCACTTACACCTGATAAAAGAAGAAGATGAAGAAGAAGAATCATATATTCAACTTTTGTAAAACACAAAAAATGCATGCATGCACATGCAAATTTTTATGTAAAAATTGAAATAATTCAAAACGTAAAACAGTTCCGCAGAATATATACAAAAACAACAAAAAGTAGTGAATCAGATGTCGTCAAATTGGTGAAAAGATTGTCTTTGCGCACTGTTGCCATGGAATGAAAACTGAGTAAAATAAGGCTGTTCATCAATTTCAGATATGCTACTAAGCGTGCCAAACTGAGCTGGAGGAGTAAAATCAACTGATTCTCTGGTAAATTCCTAAAACGCATACCATTAATAAATTGAAAAGATTTACGTTGATTTAATAACCTGATCAAAATAACTAGTGTCAGTGTCGCTCTGCACTTCTGGTCTAAATGGGGGCACAAGCTGCAAGAGAAGGCAATTATCAAGAAGCATGCTCAATTTGAAATACAATTAATAAAAACACTGTTATACTCTTTTTTCGTACAAAGCTTGCCAATCAATAGGTTCAAAAAACGGATGAGCCATAATTTCCTGCGCATCTTCTGGTCCCCCACCAAGTCTGAAAGTTATCAATTGCACAATTCTCTGCATACATGCAATGCAACGAAATTTACCGTCGATTAGGATCTTTCATTAGCAGTCCACTGAGAAGACTCTTCGCTTCTTGGGAAAGTTTCCCAGGAAATTTCACCGTCTCGGTCAAGATCATCTCAAACAATTTTTCGTGATCTTTGTTGTAGAACGGCAATCGACCACACATCATCTCGTACATGACAACACCGGTGCCCCACCAATCCACTCCCCGCCCGTAGTCGTTATCTTCCAAAACCTATGAGAAGAAAAATATGTTTGCAATTTTCGAATATTTGGCAAAATATTTTTTTAGACTGGCAAAAAAAGCAATCCAGATACTTCTGGAGCCAAGTATTCCGGCGTTCCACAAAAAGTTTTAGTCTTTTCACCAAAAGAAATATCTTCCTTGCAAAGGCCAAAGTCAGCTATTTTTATATGCCCCTCACGATCCAACAGCAAATTTTCTAGCTAAAATATGAGATCGTTTTTACAGTGATACTAAAAATAAAACATTAAAATTACCTTAATATCACGATAAACAATGTTATTTTCGTGAAGATAAGCCAAAGCAGAAACAATTTCAGCACCATAAAACCGAGTGCGTTCTTCAGTAAAAAGCTTTTCACGTTGCAAGTGAAAAAAGAGCTCACCACCACAAGCATACTCCATAACAAAGCAAAGCCGATCACTCGTTTGAAAGGAATACTTCAAAGACTAAAGATAAAAATTAATTGCAAAACAACTTCCAAACTGCAAAGCAGCGCAATAACTGTAAGTAAGCATTCACCGTCAGAAAAGGGTGTTTTGTTTTCTGAAGGACGCGATTTTCTGTCAAAGTATGAGCCACTTCATCCTAGAATCGTAATTTAATTATTATTTATAACGACAACAGAGTAGTGATGATAATAATAATAATAATAATAATAATAATAATAACAATTAAACTGTGTCGCCTACCTTCGCAATGATAACTTCTTTTTTCAATATCTTTATAGCGAACAGTTGATCAGTCTGCTTTTCTCGGGCCAATATTACTCGTCCAAATGTACCCTTACCCAGTACTTTCAAAAGAATGAAGTCGTCCAATGACTGCAATTTAAATTCACAGATCAATAAAATATAATTCAAAAAATGAAAAGAATCCTCATAAATAGTAGGAAATCAACACAGTGATACTTTGCTTAAAATTTTTAAAAAAGCAAAAGAAACAATAGCAGTTGACATACTACTTTTCGAGGAGATGGATCAGCGATTTTCATGAGCTGCTCTAATTGTGTAGGAAGTCCGGATTCACTAAAAATATTCTGGTCACTTTGCTGCATTGGCTCTCCTGCATCATTTTTTAACTGTTTTAAGCTCTGCGAGACAGATTCGATGGCGTTTACCCAATTTTCACTATAAGTTATACATATCACGTTATATACGAATCAGGAAATATTTTGGAAAAAATTAACGGACAATAATTTACCGATCTTCTGGTGAAAGAGCATTGAAAGTTCGCTCAATAACCGTAGTCCATTGCAAACCACGAACGATAAAGGTATTTGGACGTGGACGATCCACTTTCATCAGTTGGCAATCTTTGACAGTAAAATCATTGAGCGGGTCATTGTAAGATCCATTTTCAGGCCTTTGACGAAATCCCAAAAGTGTCCCGTCATCAAACAGAATGAAATACCGAGATCGCCAGTTTTTTATATGTTCACCTAAGCATAAATGGAAAGCAAAATTTTCACACGTCTGGCTCGTTTCTGCTTCAATTTTCAAAATTTACCTCTCTTCATTAACCATCCTTCGTGAACAATTTTCGAATCCACCGGCGGTCGCATGCCTGCACTCAGTATAGTTGAACTCACCAAACGTTGCAACTGAATTATTTATCAAATCTACAAAATTCATTTTCAAATTGTCAAAATAATAAAAAGTTTAAAATAAAAAATTATCATTCAAAATTCATTCAAAAACAATGAAATATTTCAAAAAGCAATATTAATAAATACGATGCTCAAAAATTAGTTAAAAACCATAGAAGAATTATTAAATACTAAGTAAAATACAAAATCACACCGTGTAAAATAAAGAGTAAAAAAAAAGCTCCATCACAATTTTAACACTGAATATTTTAATGGATATCATTTATACTTGAAAATCAGTATCTTAGGTTTATAGTATATAAGCGCTTTACAAAATTGAGCACAATTACAAAACTTCTCGACGAGATTCTGATGGAAAATTTAATTTCCCACAGTGGCCTGAGTGTAAATTCGAAATGTTCATCATTCACCGCTTGTGTGTCAACGGTCTCCTGTACTGTTTTACTACTTACTTTTACTTTATAGCAGACTATTTAATTCAATCTGTTTAAAAAACATTCTTATGAATACACAAACGAAATACAACACTTTAAAGAGACCGCCAAAATAACATCTCTTCATTAACTACTACCTAAACTACAACACTACGTAATTAATACATGTAAAAATGGAAATTTTATGCTTGCATTTCAACGTATTCTTCAATCAATAATATATTCACATTGACCTGTTACATTAGTGACTCAAATGGTTCAAAGTGAAATTTTCTTCTCAAAAATCAGTAGTTAATCGCTTAATCATCAACAGGAAAGAAAACATGTTTTTTAATTTTAAAATATTTAAAAGTTAATTATCTCTACTAAAAATTTTTTATTTAACTTTATCTAATAGCATAGCAAACAAGTAATACTCCCGTAACGGCGTAATATAACAAATCTATTGACATTACTCGTCTGTACATCATAAATAATACAATATTAATTATCTCCTGCTTGCAATGAACATTGCATAAGGTATGAAATTAAAGCTTAATAATAAAATAGCATAAAAACAACAACATCTTAAATTACAAAGATACTGTTAATAAAGGAACTCTAAAATAATTCAAAATAAATAATAAAATTAAAAAAATGTTGTCCCCTTAAATAAAAATTCCACACAACTTCTACTTTACTAGCAGCGAAGCGACTTTTATTTCATTAAAAACATCACACAAGCACTGACTGATAAAGTAAACAAAAAAGCAAGCAAACACGATCTGCCAACATGAAAACCTGACACAAAATACATGCATAATAGGTGGGTAACACCGCTAAGCTAAAAACAAATTTCTCAATGACCATGATTATCTATAAATAAAATCTTTCAAAATAAAACTAAAATCATGGAAATAGACTTTAATAAAAAAATTTTACTCGTAACGTAACGCTGACACACGCTGCTAACACCTTAGCCTGCCAAAATATATCACACTTAAGTAGCGTTTGAAAAATACAATAATAGCCCAACAGTTCAAATAATGCTCAATAGGTTTAATAATTAAAATACTATCAAAATTTATTCCTATCAAACAAAAATCCACAATAATTTATAGCCTTTGAGAACTGATCAACTTTCAGTTTTACAGAATATACAATATTATGCCAATTTTGCTTCGATGTTTTTCAACATTCAAACAATAAACATGAATCACCGTATGAAAAATCACTTCTAAATGCAAACTGACTGTTCAAAGCCAGAATTTGAGAAATAGAAACAAATCTCCCATCAGTTGATAAAATTTAATAACAACTAAACGAACAAACTAATATAAGTTTAACTGAACATTCTAATTTTCCCTTCGATAGGTATTCTTTGTCGTAACATTATTAACCATTTTGATCATAAATCATCAAAGAAACTGCTGTAATAATAAAAAGCAAATAACACGTAACTTACATGTAATGTAAGTTCAAAAATATTCGCTTGCTTCAATTTTTGTGCAAAAAAACTCAACACTCCAGAAAGATTTATCAAAAACCCCAATATTTACTATGGTTCAAAATTCTACAAAAATTTAATTGTGATAAGCAAGTTAAATTGAATAAATGCTGCATTACTGTATTTCTAAGAGATAAGCTGAAAAAGCCTTTAAACTTTTTATCTCTAGTTAAAATGATTTTTTACAGTATTTCATTTAAATTTTATATAAATTTTTCATACCCATTTTTACGTCATTTTGGAATTTTGCAATCATGCTGTTGTTTTTCTTTTTTATTCTTTTCTTATTTCTTTATATTCTTATTATTATAAATATTTAAATTTAAAATTATTTTTAAATGAATTACATAGCAGTAAATTTAAATTACATATATATATATTCATTTATTTATTTATTTATTTATATTACAATAACTTTGACGTGTTTTTAATTTTGTATTTCTGAAGTAGTTGTATCAATAAGACGTAAAGAACAATTAAACAATCACAAATTCCGTTCAGTCTGTGTCAGCAGTGCGTGATTGAGATTTAAATTTCAAATTCATATTTTGATAAGATAGGGATAAAATTTGAACAAAACAGCTACGACGTTGAGTAGATACATTTATCAAAAATTATTTATTAACTATTCAATGTCAATATATTATATATTAAATATACAAGTATATAATACCCTTTGCTATTTTAGAATAACAAAACAAATAAATTTCTGAATTGTCAATAACGACAAATATTTTTAAAGGTTGTTGTTATAAATTTCATCGATTTGAAAGTTTTTCAATTGTGGATGAAATTAACCAATTATCTTTCAGTTGAGAAAATGAAGGAATGCTACAGTTTGAAACTGAAACAAAAATATATGCAAATTGGATTGAAAATTATATTTTTAAACTAAAATATAAATATGCATATGTATGATGATGAATGTGTCAGTAAACTTTCTAAACTATATATAATTAATACTTTCAGGTCAATTTCACGTTCACGTTTTAATTGTCATATAACAATTGCAATTGTAATTGAATTATTTTTGTTTGTTAGGCGTAATTCATTAACCAACTTGATAAAACTGACATTTATCAATGTGCATTTAATTAATTGTACCGATAAATTGCCTACTAAATAACAGAAAGTTGCATGTCTCTGATGAAAAGTGCAAGTCAAACGGCAACACCCTTTTGCGTCTAGAAGCAAGCACGTTTAACTAACTAACTGGCCGTTGTGTTTATACGCGACAGTAGATGCAACGCTCTGACATTAGATTTTTATCAACTTGAAACGCCAGTTGGAAAAAGTGAAAACTGATCCATTTCAAATTAAACGCCAGAGTAATATTTGATTAGAGACTTCTATTGAGAAAAAACTCGCCTTTAAAATCAAGTACTAGTTTAAATGAATGCAACCGAAAAAAACAAACTTTATATATATGTGTATACATATATATATATATAAGTTGAAAATTTTTGCCATTTATGCATTTCTGGTCAACTAGCTGTGTGAATGGCAAAGCATAATTGAAATTCTAATTTTCTTTATCAAACTTCATTTGTTCAACTAGACTGCATGCATGCATGCAAGTGTACATTAGTGGCGCTATTTTTGAACAAGCAGTAACAGAAGAACGTTAACTTCGAGAAAGAATACATGAAGAAAAATGCTTGCCGATAAAAGAACAAGTAAATCAGAAACTCTTTTGAAACATGTCAATGAAGAAGATCATACATCCAATGGAGTAGACATTGAAAAATTACTCCTCTGTGGTCCTTATCAAGCACTTATATTTCTTCTGTATCAGTTTACAATGTTCGTTCAAGCAATGAACATGTCATTTATGGTTTACGGTAAAGTTGAACCAAACTGGAGTTGTGCTAGCGATGGAAGATTTCAGTTTGCAAATCAAACTGAAAAGCATCACTGTGCATTAATTCAGAATGGTTCTTGTCCGAACATAACTTGGACTATTACGTTTTACTCGATCGTGCCTGAGGTATGTTTGAAACTTCATTAATAAGAAATTCTGGAAATTACACTTGTTCCCTTGTAATTAATAAATTTCGCGATGGCAGAATTAATTTTTCGCCATTAAAATAATTTTAGTGGAACTTGATCTGCGACAAAGCGCACATCGTTTATTGGATAATATCAATTCAAATGGCAGGAGTTATGATCGGAACACCGGCTATTAGTCATCTATCTGATTTGTTGGGAAGAAGAAAAGTAAGTAAAGTGAATATTTATGAGCATTACGTAAAATACTGCATTTAGATACTAGGAATATCACTGCTGCTGCAAATTATACTTGGCATTGCTAGTGGATTATCTCAAAATTGGGAAACGTTTGCAGCGCTTCGATTTTGCATGGGCATTTTAACAGGAGGCTGTCTGGTAGTTGTCCATGTGTACATTGTTGAAAGTATTACAAAAAGCAATCGAATGTGGATGATGTCAGTCGGTAATATAACAGATTTCACGTACAACAAATTAATCACATTCCTATCAGAATACACTTTCATTCATTTCATTAAATCACATTCATTACAACTTCTACCGCATTATAACTCGACAAAATTCAATACAGCCATATACATATATATATACATTAAAAATTTCTTTCAGGTGGATTCGCTTTTGGCTTTGTTATTTTCAATGTAATTGCTTACTTCTGTGGTCATTGGCGATCACTATCCATTTATGGACATCTGATTGCTATAGTACCATTAATTTTAACTGCGTAAGTTGAACGTTAGTACACGTGGAAAAGTATACAGATTACAATGAATCATTTTCAATGCTAGAATTTTACAAGAAACTCCTCGGTGGCTGTTGCAAAAGAAGAGAAACATCGATGCGCTGAAGGCGGTGAAAACGATTCTTCGATGGAATAAAAAATCAGAAACTTTTAACGAGGAAAAATGGCAAGCGTTGGTGAGAAGAATGCAAACCAAAACTACCAGTAAAACATCCTTTTGGAGTTTGTTTCTAAATATTAAATCTGCCCTATACACGACTTGTCTAGCCTATTCTATGTAAGCGAATAAACTATGCCTTTCTTTTTTCTTTTTAATCATTTCTAAATAGGAAATTTTAGGTTTACTATAAATTTAATTTCTTACGGTATATTGTTCACCTTGGATGAACTAGTTGGAAATATATACTTCAATGCATTCATTCTGTCAATAGTTCGATGGATCGGTTCAGTGATGACAACTGTACTTGATCGATTTTTCAAGTAATCTTAACTCTCTGATTATTAACTATTAGATACATATTCTGATATGAAATATACAAGTAAGTGTTCATCACTTTAGATGCTGTGGAAGAAAGCTACTTGTTCAAACTGCCATGGCGATAATTGCAACTTGTTGCACAGCAATTGCAATTTTTGAAATCACCGGTAATAAATGCTTCAATTACATTAACAAACATCATTCACCTTTTTTGCATACGTATATGTATACTTATTTATATATTCATGTACTTGATAAATATAGTTTTAAAATTACAAAATTTACAAAAAATTTGCAGATTAAAAAAATAATTAACATAATCGAAATTATCAATATTTAGGTATGAGTCAGAAAACAGTGAACAATACTCTAATTTTTATCGCATCTATTTCCACTCCAACAGTATGGATAGGACTGAGCTTGATTTCCGTTGAACTTTATCCAACTTCAATACGGTAAGCTAATTTAGATGTCTAATACACAACTTCTAACAACAACACGAAATAATTCAGCTTAAAACAACACCAATAACACGACACAAAGCAAAATTGTGCGGTCTTGACGAAATTTAGACTGCATTTAAAAAAAACAATTTTTTCTTCAACCCTGATAAAAATCTTACCTGAAATTATTGCATATGTACAATTCTTATTAAGCGTAAAATGAATGCATAAATTCTGTGCACAGATGCCAAATCTAATGACTAGATAGATAGATGTATGCAGTTGAAAATAACATAATAAGAGAGTACACACGAAGTGAATAAGTGAAACATGAACACACGAGTTAGACTAAATAATTAATTATTGACCAGTTCATTGCATTACTATTAAAAGATTTACATATTTACACAATGTTATCAGCCAATAGAAGAGATAATGAAACTGAAGCATGCTTATCAAACTTTCTGTATTAATAAAAGTAAACAAAGACTCATAAAATCATTATCAACAACAAAAAATTAAATACAATTTTACACAAAGAATACCTCTTTCAGAAATACGGCGCTAGGATTCGTTTCATTTTTCACTCGTCTTTCCGGCGTAATTACCCCACAAATTTTACTTCTAGTATGAATATTACTGAATAAACAAAATAATTGGAAATTTATAAATGCAAATTTCAGGACAAGCTGTGGAAACCTTGCCCGTTTGTAGTGTTTTCCGTTTCATCGGTGCTTTTCATTTTATTCTTTCAATTTACTATTCCTGAAACCAAAGGAATGGCACTGGTGGAAGAATTACCGAATGCTAGAGAAAAAAAGTCACTTACAAAAGCCATCAGTGATAATTAATTTTACCTGAATAGCTGAAAAAATAATTTCTTCTCATTTCGAACGTACCCTTATATAGCATTATTCTTGTGAGAAATAAAAGCAAAATTTTTTAACGATATGCTCCGCATACATCCCCATACAACCATATTCAATAAGCAAATCAGTTGTCTTTATTTGCAAACCTAAAAATATAATATTACACGTACAATTGAATAATTAAATTGTTGTTAAATTGAAAAGAAAAAAATTTTTTTTCTTTTTACTGCTCACGTCGAACCATTTTGTAATAAGCAATCAAAAACTACAGTGTTCAACATGCTCAAGTTTTATTTATTTATTTATTTACAGTGCTTGACGAAAATTGAAACGTTCATGTTGCATTTTTGCATTTTCTTGTCTGCTTGTTGCAATGTCGTACATCTTTCTCAGAGCATCTTTCATATCGATATTGCAGATTGGTAGCTGAACAACAAGGACTCCATTCAGTCCAACCGCTCAACTCTGGGTAATCTTTCAACGCCTTTACAAAACTTTGATAACCGTTCCAAGTGGCACGCTGTTTGAAAGAAGCACCGTTTTCTAGAAAGAAAATGAACAGAAAATGAAAGCATGCTTTCCTACTCGCAACATATATATGTCGTATTGTTGAAATCAGTCAACAAAATACTACGCATCACTATTACCAGCGCAATCAACTTGATAATAATAGACGTAATATTCATCTTCAGGAACAAACAAATCTGGCCGTGTTGATGCACTTTCCGAATTGAGAATACAATTTTGTATTTCATCCTGAAACATGGTTCATTGTGCAAAATTATTCAAAGATTTTTATATTTTTAAAAAATCCAACATCTTTGAAAAACATGGCTGATTTGCAACGGAACATCCCTGTTGATAAACACAGTTGAACGCATTCGTCATCGTCAGCAGCGTCTACTACTTGTCTTGCATAGCCAACAAGAACGTATTGTGGAACGAATCGAAACGGTTTAGAACATGGTGGAAGATCTTAAAAATATAAAATTAAAAATCCCACTCAACAATCAAAATCCAAAAAAAAAATTGCTTGCAATTATTTTAAAATTGTAAACGAACAGAAAGAATATTTCAAAGCTCAACGAACAAACTTCAAATAGGGAAATTTTGAAAATTTTCCAATAATCTATCTTTTCAGAAAAACTGAAAACAATACTGCATCTCATTTCAAATTTCACTCACTTGCATAGCAACGAATTGAATACAGTTTGCTGCCTGAATTTTCTTCTAAGTTATAGAGATCAATTGGTTGACTAGACAACTGACACATTCTTCTACTAGAAAACTGAGCAGTCTGACATTTCAGATCCCCAAGCTTCAGTGGACTGCCATATTTGTCCTAAAAGATGTGCAATTTTTTTCAAAAATGACTTTCTGCAAAATAATCAAGCTATTCATATTTTACTCGATTTTCTTTGCAAGCTGTCAAACATTCTGCTTCACTGTGACCAGATAAGTCGTAAAATGGAATAGTTGTGGAAACGAAATTTTGCAGTAAAACCAATTTTGGAAGTGTAGAGCCCTCGCATTGGAATGTCGACACTTCCGTAGTAAGAACGCATGATTCAGAAGGTCTAATTAAGACATCTTGTGTATTAAATTGAAATGTCACAATAAAATGATAAAGTGAAAAATGATCTTCACTTTCTAATTCATACAAATAATTTTACTTACCTAATTTACTTTTTTACATGCTAACTTTAATTTACTTAACACAATTAATACATAGCTGCTATTGAAAAAATAAAAGGACAAATAAAAATTAATTGAATCAAAAAAAAAGAAAAAGAAATTACTTGAAATAAGAATAACCACGAAAAGATGCCAAACACTGAGGAAATGAATTTCCATGTACAGCATATAAATCACAAACACTACGCATGTAATCGTACACAACAGAGAGGCACTGATATGAACCAGTACCAGGTCGCTTATCAAGACAAAATTTCAAACATTCTTCACAACCAATTTCACTTCTTCTTTCGAAAGGAGCTCCATTAGCAATAGCTGTATCAGCTCTCATTATAAAACAATTAGCAGCTAAAAATACAACAATAACGACAACAAAGATGAAAAACATACACTTACATTTTTCAGTGCATATGCAGTTAATGTTACATATGCATGCACTTACAAATTGCTATTGCAAATTTCAACAATTGGTCATAATATTCATATCACCTTTCTGATAGTATTTATAGTATTCAATTCATTCTAATAATATGTCAATAAACGTGTTACTTATACTTTTTGCAAAATTAAAATTAAAATAATGTTCTACAATAAAATTACAAAAATTGACAAATGAACAAATTCAAAAAATAAAATAATTCTTTTTTATGATGAACATGCATGTCACAATCAGTTAGTTTTCATAGATGAAATAGAAAAAGTGAAAAGCCTATGATTATATTTATTCAACCGCTTTTAAGTATTTGCTCGTGAAATATTTGTTCGTAGTAAAAAAAATTGCATAGTATTTTGCAATTTCAATAATAGTAATACAAAATCAATATTCAATAAATCTCTCTCTACAGTTATTAATTGAATTCTGATTTCCAATCAAAAACTGCTCCCCAATTCAAATTGAAATTAAATTCTTAATATGATGTAATGATGACAGTACTAAAACACAAATAATAATTAGGACAAACGTACAGCTCATTCATCAATATGAAAGTGTAAATTAAGTTTACATTTCACCCAAAACCGTTGTCTTCAAATACTTGAACATAGACAAACAACCTTTTCAAAATGCTTCACTTATAAAATAAACATTCTCATTCATTAAAAATCTAAATTGATTTCAATGTGCAACACCGTAATAATATTTTCATTAATAAAACACATCCATCATATATAAATATACATATACATGTTTAGATTTATTTATTTTCGTTTAGATCAAAATCATATAATTGCCAGTAATGTACAAATTATTAATTGTATAGACAAAAGAAGTCAAAAAAAAGAAGATTATAAATTTTTCTTAAAAGTGTACCAGAACTGTCATCAAAGAATAAAATTACAGTATATTTTATAGATAATTCAAATAAATAAATCAAAATGTATTAAATATGGAAATAAACAAATAAAACCTAGATCGATAAATATTTGAAAAGTATATTGAAATGTAAAAACAAAATGCAAAAATTAAATGAAATAAATTACAAATTTTTAAAATCATTAGCATTATTTTACAACGTACTTGCATTCATGTGCATAGCTTATTTGTTTAAGATTAAAGGAAAATTTTTTTAACAATTCAAATAAGCCACAATTATTGCAAAACAAGCAAGCAAACTGCATTAAAAGTTATAAGTAGTATGTATTTGTACGAACTGATATGATTGTTCTTGCCTATTAGTTCTTGATTAGCTTGGTGATTTATAATTTTACAATTTGTTTAATATTTATTTGCACTTTCTTGCAAATACATCACTTTTAAATAAAATTAAAATTTATGATTAAAGTTGAAATATTTACACTCGAATATTCAACTGATTTCATACAACAGTTTCAAACAACAAATGGTGAGGTAAGAAATAAAATCACATATAATTTACATACAATTTGTCTCATGCTAATCTTATTATCTACTTTGTCAATCGAAATCACAATCCAAATCATGATTATTCAAATTGATGTTATTCAAGTTACAAATTAAATAAAATATTATATGACAATAAGAAAAATATGCAAAAAGAGAAACAGAAATTGATACCTTTGCCGCATTGCAGATTAGCTGCAGATGCAGCAGGTGAATACTGTGGGCTGACTTCAAAAGAAGGAATCAACGATGTATCCACATGACAGGTAACGTGATCCATTGGAGATTGGACAGATACTTGATGATAAGCTTGTGTGGTGAATACAATAAAAAGAAAATAAATAATAAATTTCAAAATAGCATTCATTGTGCAAAGAATGAAATCAAATTCCTTCTTGCTCGCTGTTGTAGGTTTCACTTTGTATATATATGTATATTTTTTTAATTTTAAACTACACCTTTACTAATGTTCAGTTAAAAATTTGTCCGTTGCTATTTTGGATTTTTCTTTTCACCAATGCCACTGCATGAGCAGAGTTTATTTATTTGACTTGTTGGTTAATTAGGCTATAAAGTGATCGACATTTTGCTGCACTGTTCAGGAAATGCGCGACACCCTGTTCTGCACCTTCTCCATTCGAAATAAATAATTGGTTGGGAAGCGTTTTGTCCATTTTGCTAATCGACGTTGCCACTTTCTTTTGCTTAGAAAATCCAAATTCAAGTAACAAAATTAATTTAGGTCAAACGATTTCACCAAGAGCAGGTTCTTGGATCTTCTACCACGCTTGCTTATTATTTCCGTAATATAACAATTCAAAGTGAACATATTTCATCGCAAAAGTACTTGATCACCAGAAAAGATATCCAGAAATGAACACAATGTCATCACAATCATGACAAAATTTCTTAAATCAAAAAATGCACTGCATATACTTTTCGCTTCAACATTTATCATTTTAAATGTTCATAAAAATTCTGCTTTCACTCCAATTCCACAACAACTCAATTCATATTCAGCATATTCAGCTTATTTCCTGTAACTGAACTTTACCAGAAAAGTTTTCTCCATTATTCAAGCTTCATCATTCCTAAAAATCAAATTCAATGGCAACAGCTTCATTTTAATGGCAATTTTTTCCAGCTACATTATATCAATGATATATTCATACGATAAAAATTCCGTTCACTACTTTATAAATGAATGAATTAAACAAAAAAAAATATAATTCATAATCTATTGAAAAAATTGAATAAAATTATTGTTTATTGATTTGAAAATCAATTAAATTCAAAAATAATATTTTACGCTCTCACTGTGAATAAACTAAAATAATAAAAATTTATCACACGTATATTACTTCGTTTATACATATACATACACACACATATATGTGTGCGTGCAAGTATTTGTATGTATGAGTACACATGGATGTGTGAGAGTCAATTCACAATAAAGCAGAATATATCTACAGTTTACAAAATCATAAGCATGCAGTCCATTTAAAGGCAGTTAGGCAGACATAGCGTTGAGTAGATTCAGCAAAGTAACTGAGCATCAAGCAGTTCATTACTACATTCCTTAAAATAATATAATATATATATATTTATTTATTTATTGCTAAGTTTTGCATAACTACAGTATTGCTGCTCAGTTTTGCGCAATTATAGCTGTCAGCATAACAGCTGAAGTCGGTCTCACATCGCACTGAAAACCTGCCGAAGGCATCAAGTGACCGTAACTGAAATTGTCAAACACATCTTCAACCTGATATCCAAATGGATTTTGAAGTCCAATCAATTCTAATTTTTCCACAGTAACCACGGCCTACAAAAGACAACAGCTTTGCCAATTTCAGCCGGACAATTTTGTTCTTCAAGCTTCAGCGGTTGCAATTTTCAGTTATTTTTAAAAAAACTCAATTCATCATAAAAACAGAAACCTCGAGTAGCTCAAGAAAAATAATGCCATTGAACTTTTCTAAGTGCATACTTTAAACTGCATACTTTATAAGCGGCTATTCCAGGAACAATTACTGAATTGTAATGATCAAAATTTTGAACAAAGAAAATATGAAAAAAAAATAACAAAATAAACCCTTCCACCAATGTTTAAATGGAATTTTTCAAATAAGAAGTTTTTTCTATGCTAAATCACTGCATAAGACACTTGCAGTGTAATAAAATAAACTTACTCTATCCGTCGGGTGTCTGTTCAAAAACACAAAAGCATATGAATGTTGATTAGTCTTACTAACTGGAGTTATAGGCTTTTTGTAAACGCTTACATATCCACTCTGAAAATCATGGAGCAGTCAATAATACACAAGCAACACAAAACGCACAACAACATTACTTTGTAAATCAATCTTCCCATAATACCTAAAGGATCTTGGTCAACTGCAATTGCCTTTTTGTTGAGCAAAATTTCACGGTAATATGGAGATATGAATCTTAGATCATTGGACATAAGTAAAGGTGCCGACCATATGCACCATACAGCCATTTGAGCCCTTGCTTGGTCTATGGACAATCCGGGGTAACCAATAATAAGCTGAAATGAAGAAAATAATTTTGTTTTGCTCATTCAATTAAGCACACTTTCCATTATAATACAACAGAAATTAGTTCATTTCTCCACTTGAACGCCATAAATTTATTTTTTACGCAAATTTTTATCTGATTTTATCTTTTAATACAAAAGAATTGATACAGTATAAATAAAATTTGAACATTTCACCCAAATTAATAATGAGCTTTTCAGTATCCATTCAAAAAATAAAAAAAAACTTACTAACACATTCAAATTTTGGTCAAGTTCCTTGATATAACATTAGATACTAATTAGTTTTTATTCTCTTGTACAATACAGTAACTGAAAATGAAAAAACATGCAATTACTTTCAAAACTAAAATCTTAAAAAACAAATATACTTGAACTAACAATATAAATTACATATACATCAAATTTTCAAATAGAATTATAGTTAATTATTAATGTTAATTATACAACGCATTATCTTATAGTAATGCACACCGAGTATAACAGATATACAGACTGAAATATTTAATAATATTAATGAAATGATACAATGACACATACTGTCGCGCATGTATGCTCACAATAAACTGAAAAATTATGAAAAATAAATTCTGATAAATTCATTTTCATTTTTACTTTACTTAGATCTTTTTCGCAACAAGCACACTTTACTTTTGACAATTTACTAATAATAACATAAATGTTGAGAAAATGTTTTTACCATATCGGGATCATTCCATCGTCCTGGACCTGAAGCTGCTGCTAAATCGTCTTCATTTTTATCATAAAAATCGATTATTTTCAATATCGAATGCCAGGATAAACTGATATCATTATAATTACGCCACATGTTGCAGGACTGAGCAACTGACAAATAATCTGGCTATAAAACAGTGCACTGCATTACCAATAATTGCAAAAAAACAACGTTAGAAATCACCACTAAAAAAGACTTATAAATTAAATGTACAAATAAACAAAATTAAGATTAATTTCCAAAAAGTAGTTCATCATCTACAACGCCACAAATTTCCATACCTTTATCCTTAGAGATACTTCGTAAGCTGGCCAACTGCAGGAATAAATAATGCGTCGTCCAGTTTCATTCAAGTATCGGCTCATTTCTGAATAACCTGTAACAACAGAAATTTCTACCAATGCTACTAACTAAAAAACAAATATTAAAATACAACTTGGAAAACTTCCTCTTAATAAAGTCAATGGTTTTATTCGCTATTTAACAATAATAATCATAATCATAATCATAATATTTTCTGTACGGACTTCGAAACGATGACAACCGAACGCATAAAAAATAAAAGATTTTCAATGAAGCGACTTTTTTAATTAAAATTTTCCAAAAAGTATAAATTAAAAAAATGCACCATTTATACACTTTAACAATTTATCCAACGCATCAACTCTTCTACTGCAATTAATTTTGAAAAGTGGTAGTGGATTTTAATGAATGCAAAGAAATGAATTAAAATAATCTGTACAATTAAATACAGACCAATTGTCAAAAATAATAATTTATTACTATTATAAATTATGCAGATTTTTTCAGAACGTGAATGTTTGTTTCTTCATCGTTTCAACAATCCACTATTTACAAATGTAATGCCAATAGACGGTATTATTTGGTTGAGAAGATAAGGGGAAATGATATAATAAATCTTAAATAAAAAGTATCACGTTAATTTTTGAAATTTTTGAATTTATATTTACAAAAAAATAAAAATTATATTAAAAACAGTAAAAATACAAAAAAAACAATGCACAATAACAACACTGCATCTTTTTTTTCCTATTTCAAGTACAATAAATGCAATGTGACAATTTCAACCGATGAAGACGATGATATATCATTAATGATAAACTACAATATGTATTCATGTTCAAAATTGAAACAATTAACCAACTGAAGAATTATGAAAACAATTAGAGCAAAGCCACAAAACAAATTTCATATGCATTTTTTCACTGAGCGATGACAATCGTACATTTTACAAAACTCACGGTTGACTGACTTTCCTTCCATACACAACCATTTACAGAAACGTTGAAAATAATGTGAACCAAAAATAATTAAAATTATCACAGTGGAAAGAAATTATTATCGTTCCTTCTATACCCACTTACAAGTTCAACAAACTTCTTGCATAAGAAAAAAAACTGCAAATGCATTCATTGTAACTAATTAAAAAATATAAATAAAGCACTTTCTTTCCACTTCAGTTATTCGAAATATATATATATTATACTTCGAGCATCGAAATAAATGAAATGCTAAAATTGGAGTGCATTAAAAATTGTTTTTAAATACATCTTTTCCATTACTGCTAAATGAAAAAAAATCATAAATAGAAATAGAGAGATTAAATCACTGATGGATCAATCTTTCATTAAATACTTCAAACACACCACTGCTGTTATTTGCAAATTCGAATGTATTTAATCATCCAATAATGTGCGCTTTAAAATTACTCTTTCTAAGCAAATCTCTAAAAATATACAACTTAACATTAGCTGTTATTTTATTATCAACACGTTCTGCTGATTAATTAATGCATAACTCCAGATGCTTACAGTTACTTGTACAGAATAAAACAAAGAAATCTTTTTACAGAGATAATCTTTTAAATCTTATCCACAAATTGTATTCTAGAATAATTTAAACAATACTTAGCAACTGTACAGAATAGGATATTATTGTGCTTAAAATTTCAAAAAGTAACTGGTAAAATAAGATGATAATTTTAAAAAGTACAAAATGAAAATAATACCACAATATCTCCTCAACAACAACAATAATAATAATAATAGCATGCATTACGAAATAATTATCTCTGAAATCAAAATCAGTTTGCAAAACAATATTTTGAACTTCTTTTTCTGTTCATTTTCGTAAAGTTTACAAATCCTGCAAATATGAAACTTCATTTTAAGAAACCGTTATTAACAAAACGTTGTTTTCCTCTAACTAAATTGATGGAAAACACAATTCATTAACGATGTTTAAGGCAATACACAACGTAAAGACGTTAGCAAAAATTTACGACCGTCACATGCCGAAAAACGACTCCAAATGCTTAACGTTCGTTTGAATAAATACTAAATGCCAAACTTGCAAACGTCATTCTCATTCCTTGTGCTATGCAAACCGCTAAAAATGCCGACATTCTGAACTAAAACTGAGCAGCTTGAAAAATAACAATTATTATTAGCATAGAAAGAAGCCAAATTAATGCAAAACACCAACCAACGAACCAACACGCAGAACTTTATTCATTTTGATTTGTTTTGCTTTATTCTTTCCATTTTATCCTTTCTTAACTGCAAATTCTGTTTTTTCAAATAACACTTCTATTCAATTAACATTAGTTAGTCTTCACTTTCTTCCAAACAAAAAAAAAGAGACATGCAATTCTTTCACAACAATTATTCCGATAATAACTATTTTCTCACCTAGACGTTAATAATCGTGGTCCACCGAGAGTTACTTGTTAATTAATTCAGATTTTGTAGTATTTTTTGAATATAATACTCCTGCTGAGTATATATTTCAATATGTGTATTTCAAACCTGCTGGCATGAGAGAAACGTCAACATTGCAGCCATCCAACTTGAGCATATCAACATCCCAACTTGCAAAAGTCTGTGCATCGAGTTTCAAAAAGTACAAGCTTCCAGGATAACGAGCACATGTTTCTGTTCCAAAATCGCCGTATATGCCAAGCTTCAAATTGCGGTCGTGCATCTATGAAAAATAAACGTTAATTTGTGAACATACATTACTGTCCACCTGTGTTCGTACATATCTGGCAAGTTGCTTTATCCCTAAAAATAGAACTGACATTAGCAGAAAGCATTAAAGTAAATAAATAGAAATCGTAATAATCTACCTGATGGAAATCGAGTTCGATCTGCAACCAGCTGATCATTAGAATCTCTTTTCATCTCAGACCAGCAATCGTCAATATTCACTAAATTATAGCCAGCTTCTAAATAACCATCTTCAACAAGTCGATCAGCCATATCCATATATAGTGCTTCATTGATGCACGACAACGGATAACGACTGCAATCTGTTTGACAACCAAAAGCCGCCCAGCTTAGCCAACCCATTGGTGGTGTCAAAGCTACACCATTATCCAGTGCTCGAAGACTAACCGGCCAACTAGCTGAAATCCAAATGAAAAATATCCAAGAAACCATTCGCGTCATTTTTCCTTTTCGCTCAAACTTTATTTATCAACTACTTCCTTCTTCACTTCAAATGCCAGAAAGAATCTTGAATGACTAAATGAATGAATGAATGAATGAATGAATGAATGCACGAATGAAACATATTCCATCGAATTACTGTAAAAATGAGAAAATAAGGTGCTGTCTAAGCGAAGATATTAGATACAAATCTAAACTAACCTATTGAACTCATGTTCCATCACCTGCCTATCCATCACAGAAAGTCAAGGTTACAAATCATTGTACGTATGTGGTGGCTGGCAATTACGAAAATTTTTACCTTCATTTGACATGTAACACAAATAAAAAAATAAGAAAAAATATACATTATCACAATTTCAGATTGTCCATGCATCAACTAACATCGCTGCTTGAGCAAAATGACCGGATGATTAATTAGTAGTTCAAATTTTCAGTCATATCAGGCAAGAAAACGTCAAAAAGCAAGTGAAAAAAACCAATTTCGTAATAAACTGCAATCAATCGTAATTGTTCCATTGCCAACCGAATGCTATGCGCTTGGTGATGTACTTGACGTTACAGTTGCTCAAAAATCGTCACTGTAATTGATCAAAAATGATATGAATAAATAAATAAATAAATAAATAAATAAATACAGTCAAGCGGTCAGAAAAGCAGAATAAGGCAAATAATGAATGAGTAACAACAGCTGGAAAACTCGAAGAAAAACAGGATGATAATGACGACAAAAAAACTACCCAGTAGGAACCTTCTTTCATCTTCAACATACTGTAAAAAAATCCACTGAGATCTGAAATTTTACAAAAATGAAATGCTGAAACAATTATTTTGCTTGAATATATAGTTGAAAAACTAAATCCAATTCAAATAATCAATCCATTTATTGCAGAATTGGTTCAGTTTTACAAACTGCATAAATTGATGACGTTTATTCAATCACGTTCATGGAGTTGAATTAGTTCATTATTAACGCTCTCATGGAGGCATGCGAAGACCTCCGTCAATTCGTATAACTTCACCATTAATCATTGGATTTTCAATCACGCTTTTAACTAAATGTCCAAATTCAACTGGTTCACCAAATCGATGCGGATAAGGAGTTAGTCGACCAAAAAACTGTCGCACTTTTTCAGGAAGAAAAGATGTCAACGGAGTGTTAAACAAGCCTGTTAAAAAAGGTGATGAAAATTATTTAAAAACACACTGAAGTTTTTCCATAACCATGAATGCACACACTGCAAAGCATTGCGTCATCTCACTCGCACAGTGTGTTAAAAATATCTCACTTGTGCAATTTTACGATAAAAATGGTAAATCACTGGATAAAATAAAAATTTAAACGGTATATACCAGGTGCAATGGTGACAACCCTTATACGATGTCTCGAACAGTCCCTAGCTAATGGCAGAGTCATGGAATTCAGCGCCCCACAACAGGCAGCATAAGCTGCCTGCCCTTGCTGACCATCAAAAGCGGCAGTGCTCGACGTTACAATAATAACTCCACGCTCTTCATCCTCTGCCAACTCTTTCTCCAACATCATACCAATACTCTGACGTATTACATTAAAAGTTCCAAGAACGTTCACCTGAAACGGATTTCACAATTCTAATAATATATACACAGCACATGTCAACAATTCTGCTGCAATATACAATTTGTGAATGAAAAATTCACAACTTCCTCAGAAATGCATGGTAAAAAAATATTTCAAATGAGCACAAGCTGCGTGAGAATGAATATAAGAAATATTTTTTACTCGGAATACATTTTCAAACGGTTCCAGTGGATGCGGTTGCTTCTTGGTGTTGTTGTAAACGGTGAATGCTATGCCTATCGCTGCGCAATTCACAACCGCATCCAATTTGCCAAATTTCTGTCGACAAAATTCCAACGTTTTGCTAACATCTGACTCTGATGTAACCTAAATCAACGTGCCAAACACTGACTTTAGTTCACTTTAATAGATTGACTGAGTAGATAAGTACAGACAGCTTCTGTAAAAGAAATAAAACATTCTCCCTCCCCCCACCCCACCCCACGGAATGCTCACTTACATCACCAGGGCTGAAGACAACATCCGTTTTGTGCAAAGATTCGGCCACTTCTGCTCCAGAAGAAGTTGGCAAATCCATCAAAACAATCTTTGAACCCATCTTCAACAACTGTTCAGCACAGCCTTTTCCCAAGCCTGAAGCTCCTCCAGTAATCAGTGCGACCAAATTCTATTCAATTATGTACATTTCAGCGAACTGGCAACATCAAATAATACTACATCCATCATACACTGCACTACATTAAACTTACTCGACTTTTGGACAACACCATTCTGTAAAACAACAAAAAAAATACATTACAGAATTTTCACAACAAATCAACTTTCAACTTCTTGATCACAAACAATAATATTATGATGGAACAACAGAACCACAAGTTTAGCTGAAAAAGTGAAGAAAAATAAGCAAAACAGATCACTTTATTAATTTGAATCAATCGTATTATCAATTCATATACACAAAAAGCACATATCAATGCAATGCACAAACGCAGAATTAAAATAATAAGCATAAAATATATCGAAATCATTCGTATTAGTTGAGAGGAATTATCATGGAAGACAAAAAAAATGGCCAGTCAAAATAACCGATGCCTATTTTTGATTTTAAAACACAGTTCCAATAATTATTGCATCAGTCCGTTGCAGACGATAGCTACACCCCTTTCGTAAAACTCATTTACAGACAATATTGCAGGATCCATTTGAAAATCTAAGCTGAACAACACTCGTTGACGATCTGTGTACAAATAAACTGGAAGTCGGACTGTATTATCCAATTTCTGCTTCTCGGCAATTCCGTGCACCCATTTCAACTGCACGGCCAACAGATCCGTCCAAATTTTGGGACTGATTTTCAGCCGACCTTGCTCTGAGCAAGAAACGCCCATAATTTTCAATCCTGAACAACAACATCAATAAAAAAAATACCGTTATGAAATGGAATAATAAAAAAAAAAACAACAAGCAACAAACACACACCAGTAACACCAAAACTGCAATCATCCATTTCAAGATTGTCAAAAGTGTTCGCTACTTGAACGTCAAGTTTGAGTTCTTCCAAAGACCATTCGTTCAATTGCGCAACGTGCTGTCGAGTTGCTGTCAAATATGCTTCTGGACTGAGCAACCCTCCAATCCAAAGTCTATTCTACAAAAGCAAAACGTAACAAAAAAATTCATTAAATTAACCATCGAAATAAAACGAAAATCATACTTTTAAATTTTTAATACGGCCAGAAGAAACAGCATCGACGATCAACTGAAACTGAGCAAGACGTTCAGCAAAATCATGCACCCATTGTGTAATCGTTGTCGCAGATGGAATGGTATATTTGATCCATGTCTCTGGCACTAATCCTGAAATGGATACGAAAAGAAAAATACAAAAGCAATGATAGTCGAAGAAAATTAACAAACTGACAAACCTTTGTTCAAGTGAGCAAAAAGATCTCTGTGGTGATTGGTAGGCTTCTTGTTTCCATCAACAATGCCGATCAAATCGGCCAAATCATGTCGTACATTATTCAACAGTCGACTGGCAATGCTCACTTCACGTTCAAAAAATCTGTACAATGGATCTTTGATATTGCTCACTGAACGCTTCAACGGAGCCAAGGACTGTAAGGAATAAGGAAATTATAATAATTGTTGTAGCAAATTAAAAAATAATGAGAAACAAATGAAATAATAATAATGCAACAACCAACCGTAGGAAGAGAATTCAGCCAGTGATCGGCAGCTTCGCGTATCTGTTTCAACCAGTGTGGCTTATGGTTTTCGCCTTCAAATTGTTCACCAATCGGTGTGTAAGCCAGTTCTTCATCTTCGTCGTTCATTTTTAGCAACTTCTTTACCATGGTTTGCCCTGAAATTTGTGCAAATACAACATAATACACCTGCGAAGAGAAGCAGTGAAAAAAAAATATATATACGTATACCTCTTATTGTTAATAATACTTTTTCTGCGTTCGACGGCAAACCAAGCCAAGCGGGTGACTGCAGCGCTTGAATTGACTCCACCCAGTTAACGTACTGTTCACGACGAACTCCGTCTGGGACAGTAAGTTTATTGCCAAGACTGTCGACATTGTTCACCAAAGCAAAATCAGGTTGGAAACTTTTCTCTGAGAACAATTTTTCAATAAAACAATCCAACAAAATCTACAAATCAACAAATATAAACCACCAATATCGCAATTTCACTGTACTTTCAGTTAATAATAAATAAATAAATAAATAAGCTTAATTAATTACTTGATCAAATTCATTGTCCAGATGACCACCATAAATGCACTGCGAAAGCAGTGTACGTATAGCATTCCAGGGAACTTTTTCAGCAGGCAAATTCGCTCGACCCTACAACAACAACAACAACAACAACAACAATATATTTTACTCCATCATTACTGGCAAATAAGGAAAATAAATATACATGTGCTGCAGCATCAACCCACGTGTCAACGCATTCCCAAGCCGCACGCAAGTCGGCTTCAGAAAATTCATATTTTTTCGTCCAACCGAGCGGAACATATTGCAAACGTTCTTGAACCAAAGCGTGAAGCCATGCTAACAAGAAAAATAATCGTGGACGTTCAGCGGGAGGCTAAAATATTAGAATTTCATTTACAAATTCATGCGAAATAAATCAATTAGCGTAGGAAAAACCAAAATAAGTAGAATATTTTTTCAACCTTAGTCATCTTTCCTGGAGGAATAGTTCCAAATGTTCGCAGAAGATTCGCTTTAATTCCGGGCGGTGGTTCGTAAACAATAATTCTTCCTGCTCGAAGCAAATTAACAGGCAACTACAATCGAAACAAATCAACCAATTGCACATGTATACAGTAGTGATAAGATGGAACTGCAAAAAACCACTCCTCTACCTTGGGATGAATTTCCATCGTAAGAAACAAACGGAAATTAGGATGCGGCACAAGTGAGTGCAATTTTTTTTCCAGATGAATCAACCAACCTGTTGCAAGATGTACATTTTTCAACAAAACCCATCTACCTGTCTTAGCCGATGAATTGACAGCTTTCTCGGCCGCATCAAAGCCTTCCGCAGAACCTTAAATTTGAAATTAGTTGTAAAAATATAGATAAACGAAGAGAGAGTGAGAGGGAGAAATGAAAATTGATTTACATAAAATAAAATAAAATAAAATAAAATCACTCACCCATCGCAATTGATGTCAATCCTCTATCCAATTCTGAAGACAAATCATCCACCCTACCGCTGGCATCATAGCCAGGAACTGAACAAAGCAACAATGGCATATTGCAGGATATCTACAAAACAGATATATATATATAGATGCAGACAATTTTAAAAATCAATTTCAATTAAAACAAAAACAAACAAACTTCAGTTTCGACAATCGTCTTCAAATCGAGAATATTTTCGCCGGTTGACATAAAGTTTTCTCCAAAAGCAACATCGATAAACATATGCGCAGCGGATAATAACCGATCCGGACGTACAGCTTGAATCAGTAACAACCTGTACAACGCTTGACTCACTGGCGCTAAACAGAAAACAAAACGCAAATAATAAACATACATATTTTGTTCATAATGGTGAATTTTTACACTCACTTCTGGTTTTAGATTCATCCCACCAGATGGGACAATTGATTTCAGGATTGGAAGATTCGATCCATTCAAGCACGCCTTCAGTTTGAGCCAGTCGTTCGGCAAGAGAAGCAAATGCCGGCAACGTGACCAACTGAGCAAGCTTTTCTTTTTGTTCTTTGCTCAATTTCAACTGACCACTGGTCGAAAAAGGTGCTGTGTCAGCAGTTTTCAAAGAATCAGACCTCATCAAAAGGTGACTAAATTCATCATCGAACGAACAATCGCTAAATATTTGAAAAAAATATTATTAATAAATGGATTTAAAGAAAAAAACAAAAATACACCACCTTTCAGACATCCCCTTCAAATATATGCGTGATAACAGCAAAGCAAATCCCAGTCGATCGTGATGCAACAACCCCAACGAAACTCGTCTGTAGACAGTCTAAAAATTAGCATTTTTACACGTCACAATTTTTGAAATGAACTACATTTCGATAAATTACTTTGAATATGTTTTTCGTTATTACATTCAACCTTTGACTGTAATCAGAGATACCATCCAATATGGACTTCTTGTTCAGAACATGCATGAAAATGTCCATGAAAAATTGAAGAGAATACTGATACAGAAAATGCATCTGTGTAGACAAAAAAAATAACCATTAAGTTCAAATATACTAGTGCCGATAAAAGTGAATAACAAAAGTATCCAATAGTTAGTTGAAAATAACCTGATTCAAGTGATCTAATGTGAAATACAACGACGCGCAGTAGGATGAAAACGGTGTGTAGAGTTGTGAAGTTTTTTCAATCTCCATCATAACAGTTTCCGTTTCACTGGCTTTGCGAGAAACTTCAGCCGCTTCTTTCTTCAACGTTTCCAGCGTAGAAATAATGCTATGAATGAAAAGAAAAAAATCAGCTCACAAAATTATGCAAATCTATCATGTATGAAACATAAACCGTACCTGTCATCATCCAAAATCCGACCTTTCACGTCGTTCAGCGCTTGAAGCAGTGATGTTTCCAGATGTCTCAAACGAAGTGCAAATTCACCTATTTCGTTCGATGCAAACAAGAAAAATGAAATGAACAAATTTTCAATTGAATTCAAAGCATTATTACCTTGCAATTTCATCAAATCGGATCTTTTCGAGTCAATGTCGGGACGTTCAGCTTTCAATATATGATTCAAACACTGACTCTGCAAACTGCTACGAGTGACTGTAAAATTAATTACAGTGACACGGGAACAAATATCAGGCGTCAATTGAATCTGAATCAAAAAAAAAGAACCAAAACAACAATTAATATAACAAGATATTAGCATTGAAAAAGTTTTTAAAAGTACGGTAGGATCGCGGGTGGATAAAAATATTTGAAAACTCGGTGACAAATCAATATCTTGATCACCGACTGTGATAAGAACACGACCACCGGCTCGTTTCACTTCGTAATTCAAAACGGGATTCAAAATTGGATCGTAACATTCGACATCTTGAACCAAAAGTGAATTTCCAAAACGCAATGCACTTTCCAAATTTTTTCGAAAAGCATCATCCATAAAGCTAGAATATTCTATACATTAAATTTAAATAAAAGAAAAGGCAAAATCGACAAACCTGGTCCTGATTATTTTTCGTTCGCCGTATTCTTGCATCAAAAATTCAATCGCTTGACCAGAAGGATCAATTATCAAAGGATATCTTGTAAATCGTTTCAACATGATTGCATTTTCCACACAAAGCTCATCCACTGGAAGAGCATGCTGCTGCCAACGCAACCGTTCGTCCGGATTTGCCAAATATTCGACAAGTGAAATATCCGGTCGAAATTGTATACCAGCTTCATCCAAATGACGCGACCAATTCATGAACAACGACAACCGAATCTGCTGATCAAAATAACCTATAATAAAATAAAAATACACAACATAAATGTAGGGAAGAAGAAATTTCTCTATCTTTTTTTTGTTTTAAATTTAATTTCAAAATCGAACCGGCATATGAAATGAATGCAGCTGACAAAAGTACATCGCCAACAATTGTTTCCATTTGTGTTTTAAATGTGTCGCTACTCTGTTCCCAACGTTGCCGTTCACTGCCCAAATTCTGCAGTAGCTGAATGCTGCGTTCAACCTGGATGAGAAAGTTCACAAGTTGTATAAAAATTTATTTATTTATTTATTATTTCCTTGTTTACCTTCGTTTGTACTGCTATTAAATCCGCTTTTATCGATTGAACTTCGCTGATCAGCAGTGCGTATTCATCCTTGTATGAAGCGATGCTTTTTTCCAACTGATTAATAACCGCATTCACGTCTTCAACTTTTCGTTTATTCACTTCGGCGTCGTTTTCAAGCTTTTTCAATTCATTGCGCAATGGTTCCACTTTGTGCAACATTTCGGCATAGTTAATCTGAAAATTATCCAAATGCAATTATACCTGTCGAAATAATGGAATTGCAGAAATTGACAAACCTGTGCCGTTGCCCATTTCACCATTGGACCGCAGGCCTGACTAGCACGATTCACTTTTTCGTAATTGTACTCTGGATTATCCAAATATTTTGTCTTCATCTTCTGTCGTATATCCTCACTAGATGTGGAAAAGAAAAACCAATCAGTACAAACAGTTATTTTTCTGTTTGTTACAAAGAAGCAAGTCGAGAACAAATTTTCAAAATTGCCCGTGCTATCCATGTGACAATTGCAAAATCACTGTCGTAACCAACGACAAAGTACAACTGTTAACAATATTTGAATTAAGAAAATCATGCATTAAAATTTTTCTTCTCTCTGTTTTGATTTTTCCAATCACTGACAAAAAACAACAGAATATAGAAGAATGTGATCAGCAACAACAATTCGAGCAGTGTAAAGCAGATGAATAATAACGGCATTATCATCATCATCACGAACACTGACAAAAAACTTACGTTATTCTTTCAGTATCAAAATTCAAAATTTGTGAAACAAAATCATCGCGTAGTAAATAGCCGCGAATACTTTTCCAATCGAGCGTCGAAGAGCCGGTAAAAAGAAAAATCACCGCTTCAAGAGCCAGCTTCACCGTAGCAGGTGGACTGGACAAATACCGTATTTCGCCCAAATGCTGCCGTCGTATGTTTCTTACGGCTACATTGATTGTAAAAAAAAGCAACACAGTAAATACTACCAAATTCCAAACTGAATACCATATCAACCACCATGCATGCATGCATGCATGCGAAATACAAGCAGCAATCAAGCAAACAAATATCAATGATGATGATGATGATGATGATGATATTATACATATATTTGTGAAAACAAAAAAAAAATTGTTCGACAAAATAACTTCAGCACAAAACAACTTACGTAACAGAATCAGTATCGAAGTTCACGATTCGACTAATGAAGTCATCTTTTACAATAACAGCACGCATCAATTTCCAATCTGTACAATTTTCACCGAGCAACAAACATATGGATTCCAATGCAAGTTTTACAAGACCTGGTGGATTGGCCATTGACCGTACTTCAACCAGATGTTGCTTCTTGATAGATTTTACAGCTAAACACAACAACATGCGCACAATACACGACAAAAAACCAAATACGCAAAGCAAAAGAAAAAGAAACTAATTCACAATTAGAAACTCAAATAATAAACATGCTATATGTGATATATACAATATTAACAACAACAACAATAATAATAAGAATGATAGTGAATAAAATAATGATACGTACCATTCTGTGCGTCAATTACAGCAGGTTCTACTTGAGCTAGCTGTTTCATCACGTCTGATTTTTTCGCTGCCACTTCGGCCAACTGTTGTTGCAAATTGCTTTGTATTTGTTCACTCATGTGCTTTTGGTTTTCCGCTTCTTGTCTATTGCTGAGCTTAAAACAGAAATATGAAAAATACAAAATTCACAAACGTATGCAAATCACACATGAGCTTGAAAAATTTACCATTTGCTTCAGCTTTTCGTTGGCCAGAGCGTTTTTCTCTTCCAATTCTTTAGATTTCAAACTGAGTGACTTTTGCAATTCGGTCACTTGTTGCTCAGTTTCTACAATTTTACTCAAACCAATGTTCAAATGACGTTGCTGATCTACCAGATCTTTTCGTTTTTCGTGAAACAGTTTAACCTGAACAATTTTTAAATAAAAACAAAAAAGAAAAACCCCTGGTAAAAGCCTCACAAAAGTATACATACATAATGATTGATGAAATCCAAAAAATGTCTAGGTGTAATGAAGACTGTTCGATGATCACGCTTAGTCAGCTGTAGAACAACCTGATGCAATGTTTCGTGCACATAAACGTAAGCATTGACAACAGCTTCGCGATAAGTTGGTGGTCGAGAGACCAAATCACACGCATAAGGAAAATAATCCGGTGGCTTGTAGGCCGTGTTGTCCATATCCAAATTCGAAGTAAGCTCCCGGCCAACTTGGAAAAGGGCGCTTTTGGACCAATCGCCGAACCAGTTGACAACACAACGATTGAACAGTGCAGGCGAAGTCGACACGCGATCTTTGAGCCCTTCTGAAGATGGATTCATGGTGAAGACGACGTGCAAGTTGCGCATCACCTATTGGTGGGATATTTTTTTTCAAACTTTATCAATTCCAATAAATTAATTGGTAATCATTTACTTGTTGCGTAAACCAACGATACAATTCTTCAGACGAATCCAAAATTAAACCTTCATGCTGTGATGCCTCTTTAATCTGAGACATCAGAGTGGTATATTCATCACCTTCAAACAAGCCAGGCACTTCACCGTTGGCCAATAGTGTGTTGATTCGTTCCAAAAAACTTGAATCCAACAAATTCGACTCATCCATAATAAAGCAAAGCTTTTCGCCCTGATAAATGAATATATATGGATAATGAACAAAATTAACATCACAAAGAAAAATATCACCTTGCAACCAACACGACGCAACACCAATCTCAAATCATCGTCGAAATTTTCTGCTGAATATTTATTGTGAATCTAAATAAATTTAAAAAACAAAACAAGAATAACCATTGAACATTCAGCATAAGAGTAGTAGAATAAAGAAAATTAAATAAACTACTTTGACTTGGAAAACGGATAATCCATTCATCCAAGCGACAAAACGTGACAATGTCGCACGTCCACTACCGCTGACACCAATTAACAATAAATGGCCCTTTAACAATGAAAAATGTTCAAGTGAAAATAACCAAATAAATACATATATAAACGTTCAATTTACCTGGGGTTGTCGAAAAATTCTGTCAATACGTAAAACATGGTCCAAAACTTCATCAAAAAATACAAGTCGTACGTCCAACTCTTCTTCATAAAATACCTTAAAAATACCAAAAAATAAAAACAGAAATAAAATTAATCTTGTCCAATTGTTTTCATCTTACTCGAAGACGAGCTTGAAGAAAGTTTCGCAATTCTTCACGTTCAACTGGCAAATAATCTTTTGTAAGCCAACAACTGTACAACAACGGACGACGCAGAACAACACTGACGTCGACGTTTGGAAAATGCTTGGCTGCAATCAAATCAATCTGTTCGTCTGTCCATCGTCGTTCATCTTCTTCCGCCAAACTGGAACAACAACAGCAGTCAAAAAAATACAGTAAAATAAAAAACAAATTTTTTTTTCAAGCTATCACTTAACCGATCTTGGAAAAGCCTCAACGCTTCATGTGCCCAAAGTTTCACCAAATTTTCCACGTTCAGCGTTTCCAGTGGACGTATTGCTTCACATATGCCGCGCACCCAACGGGTGAGTTCGCGGGGACTGTAAACATAATGCGGTTGAAGCTCTGGCGTGAATTTGTCCTGAACATTTTCGTTGCGAAAAGCATGGAATAATTTTACAAGCAAAGATAATTGAGAAAAACAACGACAAATCCACCTGAGACAGCAAGTAGAATTCAACCATAGCAGCTGTCAGTGGTTCGGCAAATGATCGAAGACTGGGAATCATGCGAAGCATTGCTCGATTGAAGGTGCCGTAGATCTGCTTCAAAGACAATTCGCCAGGATAATCCACATACACTACTGGAATGTGGCGCAAAAATCTATCAAAATATTACCGTATCACAAAGTAAATGTTAACAAATTTAAGAAGCAATGACAAAAAAAATTTTTTTTCTTTAAATAACAATAATTAAATACCTTTGCGATAGAGGCTTCCGTCCAGGGTCAGTTGGCGGATTACAAGCACCGACAAATTGAATTCTTTCAACTGTTACCCAAGCTTGGTCGGAACTTCTGTAAAAACCACCATGCTCGACCACTTGACGCAGAAAAGAAATCACCCTCTGCGTACCTTAAAATGTACACATAGACATTGATATAAGTATAAACTAGTAAAAGTATATCGATGCGTATTCGGTAAAATAGACCAACTGCAATGAATTCCCCTCACTTCCCCATCCCCTCCCCGTCGTCAAAAGTAGCATTGGATTGCAAAACGGAAACATACCGTATTTGTCGTAATTCGGCAAGTTGATTTCGTCACAGAACAAAACGATCCATTTGCCAAGCTGCACTGGTGATAAAACTATTCCATTTGGAGTTCTTTTGTATTCACAGTAGTGATCGAAAGTTTTCAACAACAACTCTGGACTGGTGGCACTGGAAAAGTTCAATCCGACAACCTGCAGCGAAATAAATTATTCACAAACAACATTATTCACTTTCCACATCTTCTTCTTCCCCCATATACTTACCTCCATGTCGGGTAGAGAGCGAAGTGATGAAAACAATGTCATGGTTTTTCCACTTCCCGGTGGACCGCACAATACAAGAGGCTTGTGGTCAGCAAGCCATGTGTACAGCAATTGTTCGTGCAATACTGTATCTATTGTTGGAATGACGACGTCAGGTGCGCCAACTTTGTGCGATTCCACCTCAACCTGAGGCACTCGATTATGCAAAGAACTCCATTCTCCATCAATTGATACCTTCAGAAGAAAAAAAGAAGAGCAGTGGGGGGAAATGAACAAAAAGCGAAAATTATGAAAAAAAAACAAAACAAATATTTCTGACAATTACTTCAAATTCAATCAAAGAAACATTTTCTTGAGCAGGCAACGCGATGGCAGTCAAACTGCGAATCATTTCACACATGTCATCCCGGTATTTAGCCCTGGCGTCACCAACAAACGACCAAACAATGCTCAGCAAAAGTGACCTTGTAATGTATCGTTCCATTTGATCAAACTTAAAGCAAATATTCAAAAAAAACAAAGTTTTTAAATTAATAATAATAAAAGAAAATATCAAAAATAAATATATATGCAACAACACAACAAGAAATATATTTACAGCCATTGGGAAATCGCTGTGCTGCTGATTGTAGAGAAGAATTTTCATTATACACTGACTGATCATTGAAAAAAATGAACTCAACGCGCGGCAGCTTGAAAATTCCATAATATGTTCCACCTGATTTTCGGCAAATTCCAAACAACGAGCGACAAGACCGCCACAGCTCAAATATGGTGTCAATATATTGGCTATATCACGCTGAACCTGAAAAAAAGCATGCATTTTACAATACTCATTGATCAATCAAAATTAAAAAAATATATATATATATTTGTTACTTGTAAACTTGGTGAAATTTGATCAGTCAAATTGGTCTGCGCTTGGGTGACAGGTAAGCTGCTGACAGGTACTCCGCTATCTTCGTGCGCATCAAGGCTGACATTGCGCAACTTCTGCAGATAATTTTCAAAGCACATCTCTTCAGTGACGCAGTCGGCCGAAAACCAAACCATACCACAGCGAGATACAGTAGCCAAGGTGGCATATTTCAAATTTTCCACTTCAAACATGATGCGCACCTAGAAAGAAAGAAATGATCAGCTAGCAGTTGAACAAAACTTGCAGAAAATCAAAAAATAATTGCAAACGTTTTGAGGAAGTGCCAAACGTTCTCCATTCGGCAACGTCAACAGTTTGTTATCATCTAAGACGGAATTCAAATTTTCCACCCATTCTGGATCCACATCGCCGTCAAATATTATCCACTGCCGCTTGGTGCTTTCACCGCGCACGTTGTCAATTATCCTGCGCCAAAGGAAAGAAAAAACAATTAAAAATACTTTATTACAATAATAAGCAAATAAATAAATTAGTGTTTTACTTTCGCAAAATGTGAGTGAACAAACCGTCAGTCCATTCGCGTGTGTTCGGATCCAAAGTGCCGTAAAGTGCATCCTTGGTGATGGCTTTCGGATCGATCACGTGTACAGCTCCGTCAACCCCGTCAACACGTCCCAATGCGGCCAATAGCACTTGCCAAGCTTTTGTTTTACCAGAACCGCTGGAACCGACCATCATCAGTCCATGATTCAACTGTACAATCTGATACAGCTGAATCACTTTCTCCGCCCAAGTATATCCCAGTTCGCCTTCCACTTCTGAATAGCACAGATAACGTTCGCGGCAGACTTTTCGAATCTCTTCACGCAGTCTAGAAATAATAGAAGCAATTCATCCAAGTACGTGGAAAAAGACCTTTTTCTTTTTTTGAACAACAACCAACTACCTTTTCATTTCCGCTTTCGTATGCGGAATACCTGGAAATACGTCTGACAATAAACTGAACATCAATGGAATATCTTCAGCAACCAATTTTGGAACAAGAGTTTCGCAAACCGATTGAATCAGTATCTTAAAGCGAATAATATTCAGTAATAAATTATGAATAATATTCATAATTAAAGATCAAATAAAGGAAATGACCACGAATCTTTCTATTAATTAATATGCACAAAATTACCTCTTGTTCCGGTAGTTGTTCACCAATAGCTCCCTCGCTGAACGAACGATCGACCTGCTGAAACTGTTCTTTGAGCTGCTGAATGTGATCACGCTTTACATTTCCCGCTTTGACTAAAACGTACTTCAGGGCACGTAAACCGAAATCATAGTGCGTCTGATTGGACAACTGCTCTGAGCAAAGGCTTAAAAACGGTAAACAACAGTAAATTACTAGAAAAAGAAGTAGAATTGCAAAATAAAATAGATTTACGTAAAAAATGGCACAATTTTGCTGGCAAGCTTCTCTGCGAGACGGAACCCTTGGGAAAAAAGCATCACTTCTGCAATGAGTCCCTTGTCCGGCTGGGTCATTGCCAAACTGCGGAATAACTGCTTCAAATTATCCGGCAAATTCGAACGACCAGCATATCCTGGATTCATTGTTATGAAAATTGCCATCTGGGAACTAACCCATACCCTTTTGCCAAGCAGTTCGACACTAGCATCGTCTATAAAAATACACGCAGATAAGAAACCAACTATTTGGTAAAATCAAAGCACTCAGTAATTAGCAACTTTTCGTCTGAGTAAGTCGCAGCGTTTCTTGTATAGCCTGTATCTGCTGACTAACTGCAGAAAGCATACGTTCTTCCAAACGATTGAACTCGTCAAAACAACCCCAAGCGCCAACTTGACAGAGTCCAATAAAAATGCGTCCTACGGCCTAAAATTTTTCAGAATTTACACATCTATATATATATATATATATATATGTACTTTTTTGACAGTAAAAACGAGATTTAATCAGCAATAATAAAATAATAATATTCACCTGAAAGTCGAAATTTTCATCACAATTAAAGACAAGAACAAATCTTCCCAATTGATTGCCAAGAGCTTTCACTGATTCAGTTTTACCAGTTCCAGCAGGTCCGAACGGTGAGCCACCGAGTCTAGATTCCAACGCTTGCGTCATCGTCAAAAAGCAACGATCCGTCAGTGGAGTTTGTACTAGCTTTTCTTGAATTCCCAAATATTCAAAACCATAATGGAAGTGCGCATTGGCCATGCGAATGGTTAACTTTTTCTGTGGATCCACCTCATCAGCATTCAAGTAAAATCGCATCTGTTTCAACCAGTAAAATGACTGATTCGAATTTACGTCACAGTCTTTCAAGTATCGCATGATGCCACGTTTGTGAACATATTCAGTGATCTACAATTGAAAAAAGAAGAAAACAAACGCAGCTGCTCCTTTTGCAAATTACACATACACACACATGTACATATAATATCTAATAATGTAGTATAATTTACCAAATGTTCGATTTTTTTACGACGCAAAGGCGGATGTTCGTGCAAAACACTGTCAGCAAGCAAATTCAACGTATTTTCGACAAATTTCAAAATAGGTTCCAAATTTGCATTTTTTCCCAAAACCAATTCAACATCTTCAGACCATGCAATTTGTGCGGTCAACGTTATTACTTGTAACTGCAAAAAACAAATAAAATCATCAAAACGACAGGATACAATTGTATGTGTTCACGTTTTCTGGCGAATTTTCCGTTCACGTACCGGAAATTTATCAAGCCAATTATAATATCTATCGGCGTCGATTGGATGAACTTTGAATTTTTGAAACTCTTGCAAACACGTGACCAAAAGTTGAGCTAAAGTATTCTGAATTTCTTTTTCCACAAGTCCAAGCCATTCGTTCACACGAGGAGTCTCTTTGATCGATATGGAACGCAAAAAATTTACCTGAAAGTTGTTAAAGCAAATCATGCACAGATTCAACAACAAAACACTAAAAGCAGTAATAAGATGTGCCGTTTTACCTCTTCACCTTCCCTCGATGCAACACCGTGAATAACTGTATAGTCTTCGTTGAAAAGAATGCAAGCAACGCCGGCAAACATCTTTTTAAAATGCTTCTGCAACCGTGGAATATTTTTGCTATTACCAATTATTTCCAACAGATCTTCATCGCCGACAAAATAAAACCTGTAACAAACTCGCTTTATTTGTCCTGCTTGTACTGTTTGGAATTGTACAAATTTATTGTATTTATTTATTTTTTTTTGGTAAGATTTGAAAAACAAAAAACTTCTTTCTACCTTGGAAACTCAGAACGCTCCCTTTCCAAATATTCACCCAACGCTTTTTGTATTTTGTTCAACATATCCGCCAGTCGTTCCAAAAGACGCTGTATACCGGGGACATTTAAAATTTCCGTCACACGTGCGGACATGGATACTTTCTTCATGATTCCCAAGAATTCAGAACTTATACTACAACAAGCAAAAATTATAAATACAGTTCAACAATCTTGCAACAACTCGAAAATTTAAAACCTTTGAAATTTTGAAGTTTCCGTCGGCAGTAAAGTTTTAATATCTGCAGAGCCGCTAAAAATGCCCTCCAAATAGACCCAACGACGTTGAACATCAATCCAAACATCAAACAGAGCTGTAATACGATTTAACTTTTCTTCCCACACTAAGCAGTCTTCTTCGAATTCCTGGAAATCAAATTTCAAATCAATTCAATATTCAATACATACAAACAAAAAAACCAACAATAAATACCTTATAATAGGGTGATAATTTCATAGCGTTCAAACTGTTGATATGCTCTTTCAACTTGTTGAAAAGATCATCCCAACCACGGATGAGTTTAGTTTTGTTTTGATAATTGATCAATTCCAATTCGTAAGTTTGCCAAAATTCACGAAGCTGTTTCAAAAATTCTTCCAAAGCCAATTCACCTTGTGCTACAAGAATAATTTCCTTTATAGATGATTCGTATCGTTGCAGATCACAAGCCCAAATCTGAAAAAAAAGATGAAATGGACAATTTTGAAAAAAAAATTCACAAACAAACAAGCAAACATACCTGCCCGATAGTTAATTCGTTCAAATTCCAATGAACATGCAAAAGTGACATCAGCTGTTTCCAATGTCTGCTTTTCAGTGCGTCAGATTTCAGTTCGACGATCAAAAAGTTAATCTGTACAAAGTTTTAAAAAAATAAATACATATAATATTATTCCAATTTCATTTCAACAGAATACTTTCAAAGAGTTTAAATTAAAAAAATAACAAGAACCTTTGCATAGCCTTGCAGTACACGCTTCAGGTGATCATAAGCGTCGTAATTTCTGTAATTTGCTGGCATCTCTTTCATCTGATTCAAAAGTGAATCAACGTTTTGTCTCAATTTCCTCGGCTGCACGCTGAGCCAGAGACGTTCTTTGATTTCAGCCAATTCATTGTAAAGCGGATTCAAAGCTTGCCAAACTTGCTTCAAATCGTTCAACTCTTCAATTGCCGCTTTCAGACGCTCCCCATGCACACTAGTGTGGCTTGTTTCTTGCAGTTCCAAAGCTTCCCTGGCCCGCGAGATGTTGTCACGTTCGTCTTTCAAACGACTCAATTTTCCTTCATAAACTACCAGAGTTTGCAAAGCAACGTCCGGCAATTGATCTCCCTGAAAATTTCACAATTTCTCATCATGAACTGAAACAAATTTACTACTTGCAAACTTTTACATAAGAAAAACGAATCACGACAATAATTTATTGAAAAAAAACAACAACAAGAAGCTTACTTTAATGGGCTTGTTCGAATTCCAATCAGTAACAACGTCCGCACTGCGAGTTTCAACGGCCGTTGCTTCTTGACGAATTTTCGCTTGCAAAGTATTAACCTGCAAAAACAGTGAACACATTCAATGATGAAAGAGTATGCGTTATTCAATTTTGTCGTTCTTCATACTTGGCTTTGTATGGCGGTAGATTTTCGTGACAAAATATCACTAAAAGCACTCCATTCGCCGTCAAAATTTTCACTGTACAACCAATTGGATGGAAATTGAAATCGCTGCCTTTCCAAAATCCTCTGCCCCTCTCGAAAGCACTAAAAATTATTCCACCATATCAACCGTCGTTGAACAGGATCAAAAACAAAAATTATATAAAATTGCACGATTCTTTTTCTCTATACCTCAACTTTGTCATTCCAATCAAGAACATTACGTTTCAAATTTTGCACATAGGTTATGAAACTGACAGCTTCAGAAGTGCTACTGATATCCACGCTTTGTTGTTCCAAATGAGTTCGAGCTTTGTTCACCACAGTGTACAAACTTTGCATTTCATTTCCAAGAATCGTACCGAAGCGTTGTAAAATTTCTTTATGCCACGAATCATATTTCAGAGACACTTTAGACTGTACTCGAGCAAAATCGACAACTATAACGCCAAACTGTTTACGCGTTTCTGATGTGTCGAAAGTGCTACGAGCTTCTCTAAAAAGAATTTGAAAATAAAATTTCAACAACTGCATTTCAATTTTCCAATGTATTTATTTTCCATTACTTCAGCTCTTGCAATGTTTTCATCCACTTGCTCAGGTCTGTATTCAGACGATCGTACAAAGTGTCAGCCTGCAGATCCCAAAGAGCTTGATAGCGTAACCATTCCTTGAACAATAAAAAAAATATTCCTTGAAAAGACATTTTCACAATACAGACAATAGTGCAGCTATGCTTACGTTGACGTAATTTTTCACTTCGAGCTTCAAATTTTCAATTGCTGCATAAGCTTTTTCTAGATATTTAATACCGTGTGGAAGTTTCGCAAGCAGACTACGGTACTTTGTTAGTGCGCTGCTACGTTCAATTTCAACCTAATAATAGAAACTATTTATTAAACAATTTCCAACAAAATAATACATTTTCAGTGCATCCAATGAGGAAAAATTACGTGATAACAAGAGGATGAAATGCGCGCTTGACTGGTGACAATGGCTTCCCATGAAAAGAGCTGCTGCAACAAATTGACCTGTATTTCTTCAATACACGGTGAAAGATACATAACTTGTTGAGTAATACGAATTTCGTGTACAAATGACTAAAACAAAATCGACAATAAAGAATAATAAACTGCAAAGAAAAGCAAATCAATTTAATTACATGGATTACAGGGTCACCACCGACTTTGAATTTGCTTTGGGCAGACAAATCTTCCGAAGAAGAACTCTCTTCGTCAATTTCACCTTTCAAAGCACGAATCCAAGATTTGATTCCTTCTTCTAGACGGATCGCCAGCTTTTGTTCAATCTGAATAACAGCAATGAAAGAATTGTTCACTTTATTTTAGGAAAAAAAATTATTATTAATATTAATTACAAACCTCTTCATCCAAACGTTTTATCCAAATATCCACATTGGAATACTGATACAAGCTCAACGCATCGACAGATTTTTGAATGTTGGACAAAATTTGCTGGAATGCAGGCGCTGCATACTGACATGTGTCCAAAAGATTAAGTTGAATTTTAATTTGCTCTTCCAAATGTAACAACTCTTCAACTCTTTCTTGAAAATGTGCAATCATTTCAGAAAATTTCTGAACATAAGAATCAAGCTTGTACGACTCCCAAACCAAACCTGCACCCTGAAAATTAAATCAAAATCAAATCGTTCATACATACCAGACATGTGTGCGTATTTTTCTACACTATCGACTCGTTTTATTTACCTCAGCTATTTGGGCATGAATTTCTTTCACAAGACCAGCTAACAAAATTGCGACGTTTTCTTTTTCGTTCAAACGTTCAGTCATCAATTCGTATGTACGTACAGATTCAATCATCGACATGGCAAATGGATAAAGCTGATTCACTTGGTGTGCTTTGTTCACGATAGCTAAGGGAACACGAAAGCTGAGATTTTTGAAATTTCTCACCTAATGATAAAAATAAAACTAGCTATACTGATGAAATATACCAAAAACGAAAAGTTAAAAACAGAAAACCTCTTTAGCCAAAGTAATAAAGTCAGGTAAAAAATTGACTCTCAGGCGAAGAGAGGCTTTACTGTCATTACGACGTCGCACCGATTCCACAACAAATACTCGTCCAGACAATCCCAAATTGCGAGTTTGAACTTTATTAACCCATTCATCAAAAACAGGCTGCGTGTTCAATTTAGCACGAAAAATATCCCCGTCTGTTTTCAGGGCCTGGCCTTCAATATGTTTTTCCCAACCTTTACCTAAAACATCCTCCACGCGACGCAAGTACAGCGCTAATTGCCGTTCAATCTAAAATACATCCACATAATATTCAACTGACTAACAATGCACATTAATTTATATATTTTACTTGTTTTGCCCAAATTACAAAGCCAGATACGGGTGGAATGTCATATATCGAACTTGTTGAACAAGCTTTGCTATGAGAATACTGTTTCTGTAAAACAAAACATTAATGAGGCATAATCTTATAAAAACCGTATTCGAAATTTATGCTCAATTCGTTTAAAATGTATTTAAATTATATCAAATAAAACTAATACATTTAAATACAATGAATTCACTGAATTATGCACATTTAGAAATTAATTCATAAACATACGCATATTATTTATACATATATATATATAGAGTGTATACCTTAAATCTTTCATGCAAGGCTTCGATATCGTCTTTCACCCGTTCAATTAACTGAGTCTGATATTCTCGAATGGCACCTCGAATGTGTGGACGAACAAACAGTGCATTAAACTGTGAAAAAATGCGAAACATTTCATTCGCATTTTTCGCTGAACCAAGCTGATCCCTTAATCTTGTAGCTATGCGACCTTCAACTCGATCTATTCGTTCCTCGTAACTTCAAAAGTCATTCAGAATTATAAGCAGAAAGAAAAAGAAATAATAATAATAATAAAAATAAATGCACAGACAATTACCATTTTAAAGCTGAACTCCAGCTGTCAGATCCTTCTTTGCTCAAATCCAGACAGTCCATATCTTTAACAAAATCGTAAGCTACGTTGACTTCCTGAAAAACAAAAACATATAACGCATTCTGTGTAAATTAATTTCTATAAAAATTATAATATCGATTAGCTTTCTTGTCATTTCCATGACACATTCAGAGTGCTAACAGCTTTCAACAAAAAGAGTGAAATACTTCAGAAGACCGTCGTGCACAAAATTCATCATAGTGTCATGCCATGAAACAGTTTTTCTTATCAATTTAGCATCACTTACTTCATCATTAATTATAAGATGTAGAAGTATTTTTTTCTTAATATGCATTGCATCTGTATATTATATATTTAACAAAATATACGTACCTCAACTACACTCGTATCAGCTGCGTCATACATGCGAGGACTTTCATCAAATGTATGTTCATTTTCATTACCATGTAAAGTAGAAGTGAGACGAAAAACACGCACAATAACTGCTCGCAACTGTTCATGGTGTCTTCGAAATCTGAAAGAAAAAAGGAATTTACACATACATACATACATACATACATACATATACTACATCAAAATCTTTTATAATTAAAAATTTGTTAACTAGTAAATTTCACAATTTATTGAATCTTCATTAATTTACAAAGCTTATTTATTCAGAGTGCATGGGTTTGGTCTACTTCGGGCTGAATTTTTACCGCCTTTTCTTTCTTGTCATCTTAGTTTTAGCTTAACAGCTTCCGTTCTGCACAATTTATCATTTCCCTTTCTACTAAAATCGCCTTTACGAATTCAACTGATGTGATGAGAGACGTGAATAATTTCTGACAGGGGCCTATGCACCATGCCTATGCACTGCAACAGGTTAAACGTTGAAAGCGACTTGCATTGCACCCTATCGCCCACTGGCCCAAGAATACACAACATCGTCACAAATAAGTACTGTCAATCCTCTCATTAAAATTTTATTGTGAATCATTCAGGAATGTATCCCTGTTCAAACTAGCTTGGCTTGATGCAGCCATGAAGCAAAAATTTGCTTTGCGTACACAGAATACATACAGCACTACTTTTTTTAGAGGGGGGCATTAACTGTACAACTTTTATTAAAGAGGGAGGGCGTGCGCTGACACGGGCTGAGAACCACTGGTATGAAAAACAGAATCTTTTTTACTTACCTTCTTATTTCCTCTAAGCGAAATTGAAGTTTCTTATGGGCAGGTACAATTCGCCATATTAATTTCAATTGTTCTTCCCGTTTCTTTTTCAGTAAATCTCTCAATAATGCCTGCAACTTTTCATATTCGTCGTCCCAACAAGTGAAAACTTCAAATGCTTGAGTCATAACCTACAGCAAAGAAAGCACAACTACTTCAACATTGAACAATTGAATAGGAATTTAAATATTTTTCACATACTTTGTCAAATTCATCAAAACTGATTTGCAAAATGCGTCGCATTCCCAAAACCTTTGTTTTTAAAAAAAATAGAAGAAATGCGTAAAACTTTATTATTAAATTGAATTTTTTAAATTAGAATTACTTTCAACATCTGAATTTGAAGATCGCGTGAAATGGCCTCTATTAAACGCAAGCAACGCTGTATTGGATAACGACTAGTACGAATCTTCCTTAAATGTATGAATATGCTTGCCACAGCAGCCCGAATTCGATCCATTTCAACAGCACTGAGCAGATCGTTTATTGGAAAATCTTTCATCAATACATTATAATTGGTCACTGTATCTAATGCTTGCTTTAAGCCTAAAATTGTATATATGTTATTTTTCCAAAATTTGCTTTGAATAGACAAAATACTGTTCACAGTTTTAGAAAATAAAAAAAAAAGAAAAACTGACCAGTATCCGTATCAAAGCTTACGGTTGCGTGGAATCGTTTACCATGTTTCAAAACTTCCAAAGTTAATATTACTTCAGGAGATTCTCTTTTTTCAAGCAAATTAAAAACAGCCCTTTCCAAGTTACGCCAAAATGTAATTTCTTGCAAAGCTGAACCCGAACTTGGATCGCGATCAAGTTTTGTAACCTTAAAGAAAAAAAATTAACTACTAATTCGTCGCACTTCCACAAATATACATTTACTGTACCTTTTGCATTTCTCTAACCCATCTGGTTACACCATTTTGAAGTTGATTCAAAAATGTCGAATCATCCACCAATTTACCAAAGTCAGAAACTTTAGCGCGTCGATTCTCCTCAGCGGCCTGTTTTATTACAGATTGAACAACAGGATGAATTAATAAAGTTATATCAGGGATGTCGATGTTTTGCTGCAGATGCAATAAGCCCATTTCCAATTCGATCAACTTCTTCTCTACTGACAGAGCCGCCTTATCAGTATCTCGATAACTAAAGAAACAAAATTTGTATTAACTTGAAACGCTCCACATGTATAAATTTGTGTGATTATTCACAGTTAACTAATTATACATATATATATATATATATATATATATATATATATATATATTTATTTATTATTATTTATTTAAAACGCTTACTTGTCTCCGCCACCACTTTCTTTCACAAAAGATTTAAAATATGGACAAATTGTTGTAGAAAAGTAAGAATGCAGTGTTTCATACGGAGAGGCGTCAGCAAGAATAAATAACAAAAGTTGTTGAATCAACGGCTTATCCGCTTCAAGTACTGCACCACGTTTAATTAAAATTAATCTAAACAATGATCAAATAATGCTACTGTGTGATGAAACCAAAACGCATCTTTACCCATTGGTCTTTGGACTAGAGAAGTGTACTTCTGTAGAAACAGTATAGTTGACAACTTCAGTAATTTCCGTAGCATCTGCAGTTTCTTCACTGTCTGTAAAAATAAAATGCATATGTACATATCAAAATAATAAGTAACATTTTCTATCATGTTCATTAAATGATCATGTACCTTTTTCGCATAAACGTTCAATCAATAGCGCTGGAGCCTGCGCATCAGCAATAAACCGACGAAACACTTCCACCGTATCTGTTCTATTCAAGCATTCATCCAAAGCAGATGCATAAGCATCACCACACGGTTCCCCTTTACATAGCATTATTATTCACACATTATCCACAATTAAAAAAAATAAATACCAGAGGCATCTTCCAACAAAAGTAGAATTATGCGCCGAACAAACGAAGAGAACACCCTTGCCTCGGCCAATTCAACTTGAGCAATTTCCACTGCTGGAGAACTAACATCAACAATCGCTTCATTAATGTTGTCAACCATTTTGTAACCGTGTCAAAGCTAAAGGAAACTATCATAAAATAAAATAAAATAAAATTTCAAACTGCTTCTGCACCAGCTACAGCTCTTTCATACACTACTGACGAAAATATAAAAACATACCGGTTCTTAATAATGCAACAGCTCAGAAAAATAAACCTACTAATTTCGAAATCAATATAATTTTATAGTATAAAAAGCAAAATATTCAACACTATAAAAAGTACTAAGAACTACCGTAATTAAATAATGTATCTTATCATCAGTTAAAATGCACGTACGTGCTCATTTAATGCAATGCAATAACTGACAAATCTTGTCAAATTGTGTTGTTTTTATAAAAAAAACAGAAAACAAAATTTATACAATATGCTTCAAGAGGATTAAAAACTGTCAACGTTTCGAACACAGCATGCTAGTTTGCGAAAATTAAAAGCTAAAATATTTTCAACTTCAAAATTTGAAATTTAATCAGAGCAGAAGTCTTGAACAAAAATTATCAAAATAAATCAAATCGAGCACTTTCAAACATTTTAATTTACAGATACATACATATATATATATATATATATATATATATATATATTCATCAAGTAATAAAAACAGCAAATATGAAATAAATCTAAATTTACCACAAAGATGAAATAAGAGTTTGAATTAACTCTACTTGAACCCTTCTCTCAAACGACAGAACTAAAATTTAAGAATGCGCAACTCTCGATGACATGTCTCCACAAGAATTTCGACAAATTACACTGTAATCGTTTGCAACAAGCAGGAATTAATTATTAATTCAAGAAATTGTCAAATGGATACTCAACAAAACTGCATTTTATGAGTTACATTTTTTTAATTTTTAACTAATTTACATTTCTAATTTTTTTGAGTATAAAATATTTTGCTAATAAATAAAAAGTAAAATGAAAGAACGAAAACCTGAAAATATACTTCAAAATTATTGCATCCTTTTAAACAAATGCACTGCAAATGTGGTTTTCACTGCATTTTAAACATTATTTATTTTGTTTCAAAAATATTTAATTAAAAATGCACAAATAAATGGCAGGTTCCCCATTTAATAATATGGAAAAGGTAATCATATTGATAATGAAATTTTATTGATATTTTCCACTAATTCACAATAATAATTAAAATTACATGCGAAAACATGCTATACTATCAAAAACAGCTGTCTGTACAGTATGCAGTTGAACTTAAACATCATAATTCTACTGTTTTTTTGTTCATTTCTCTGATTGACCTAGTGCATTGTTTTGCTGATTTGTTGTCATGATCATGCGGTTGCCTTTTGTTTGAATTATTTGGCAGTTTTTAAAATATTTTAATATATCTTGCTTCGACTCGATCTCTGCAACGCCATATGTTCCTACTCTGGATTTGCAGTCACTGCTCCCCGATCGCTGCAGTTGATGTTCCTCATTGTGCCACTTTTTTTGTGGTGGCCATGCATAATTATATGTGCGTTGTGTACAACGAATGTTAAAGAATGCCCACAAAATTGCACTTGTTTGAATTATTCTGTGAACTGCAGCGAATTATCTCTAAATAAGTTACCTATCTTGCCCGCAGATATCATCGCTTTGTAAGAAATGCCGTGAACTTTAATGACAAATCTTATAATTTGAACATTTTTTAGGAATGCATCATTTAATAATTTAGCTACAATATGTGACCATTCTTTATTAGCGCTTAAGCGTTTGCAACATCTGTAAGTTGATTATTATGTATTGTGGTCTCGAGATCAAGTTTCAATTTTAGCCACCTTGATTACAATAATATACACACATTAGAGAGTAATTGTTTTGGCAGTTTGTCAGCTTTGCAAGTGTTAACTCTGGTTAAGAATAAATTGCGAAGAATTCCAAAGGAAGCGTTCGTTACTTTGCAACAACTTAGAAAACTGTAAGTGTATTTTTCTTTCATGCACACCTCTTCTGCACCGTCAAGCTCAGTGACAAAATAAGCTAAATGATGTGTGGGTGTTTGTCTGTCTGTTTGTGCAAATAAAAATAATTATGCATTTGTTTTAAATTGCTTCAACAATACTTTTCAGCAATCTTAGTCGAAATCGTTTGCGCAAAATAGACTGGTTCAGCTTCAAGGGTCTGCACAAAGTTCAAATATTGCATTTGGAAAGAAATGCTCTTTCTTCGATTAACGACGGTGCTTTTGGAAATCTTGCCCAGTTGCTGGAACTCTATTTAAACAATAATAAACTGACAAGTGTTGGTCAAACATGGCTTTATGGTCTGGAGAAATTGGAAAAACTGTATGTGAATTTAGGAGGAATGAAGCAAAAATAAAATTTGTTTATCACGATTACTTATTTTATGTTTTTGCAGAATTTTATCTTCGAATAGTGTATCTATGATTGAATCTAAAGGATGGCGATTTTGTCAGCGCTTGCTGATATTGGATTTGTCCAAAAACCGACTGAGTGCATTAGATTCAAATATTTTTTCCTATTTGCAACGTTTGGAAAAGTTGGATCTTTCAGAGAATGCAATTTCTCGAATAGATGAAAAAGCGCTCAGCTCTTTGGGAAATTTAGAATTTCTGTATGTACTTGGAGCGATGTTTAGCATTTCTTTTTCTTTGCATATTATGTTTTAATTTTTAAGTGATCTCAGCAGTAATGAATTGTCTGACGTGTTTATGAGCGGCCAGCATATTTTTCTTGGTCTCTCCAAAGTGAAGGTGCTGAAATTGAATAACAATAAACTGCGCTCCTTGCCCAGTAATGTTTTCCGTGGTCTTGATCAGTTGACTCGTTTGGAATTGTTGAACAATCCAATTATAATTTTTGCCGAAGATTCTATTCCTCGTATAGAAACGCTAGAAATGATGTAAATTTACTTTGCCCGTTTGTTTGTTTTGTAAACGTATTTTAAAATTGTTTAGATCGTTGAATAGTAGTGATGTATTGTGTAATTGCAAGTCAAAGTGGTTGATCTCATTTTTGCAAAAAGCCACATTAATTGGTGAACACTTGCGGATGGCTCGTTGCAAATATCCGCCAAAGCACGCAGGAAATTTGCTCATATTGGTTCCGTTGGATCAGCTCACATGTGATGGTAAAAATATCTTTCTGTATATACAGAAGATGTATTTGTTATGATTAACCGAGAAATTCGTATTATATACAACAGTATATTGGCCAAAACCTGAGATCTTGGAACAACCACAAGCGATAATTGGATTGCAAGGAGCGACGGTGACATTCAACTGCTCAGCAATTTGTACTGGTGGTTGTAATGTTCTGATATATTGGTCAAAAAATGATCAGGTATTATTAATGTTAATTATGTTTGATTATTAATTGTTTTTTTTGTCTGTTTCATTTAAGCGATTATATTCATCCACAGAAGAAGGTATATCGGATCGACTGGAAAATGAAGGGAATCGAACGTGGACCAGCTATTTGACAATTGAAGCGGTCGATGAGCCGGATTCAGGCTTTTATCGATGTCATGTAATCAATGAATTAACCATGACCGTGTCGAATCATGTATCGTTAACTGTGCAGAGTAAATTTGGAATTTTTAAATAATGAGAAATATTGGTTGCAAATGAATTGACATTGCAGTTCCACCATTTTTTACCAAACGACCAGAAAATACGGTTGCCACAGTTGGTGGTACAATTCGACTTGAATGTGCTGCCAGTGGTCAGCCGGATCCGATGATTTTTTGGCAGAAAGACGGCGGACATGATTTTCCAGCGGCACGAGAGCGTCGATTTCACGTCATGCCATCTGATGTAGTATTTTTTATTGTTTTGGCAAAATACCAAGATTCGGGCGTTTACAGTTGCATAGCAAACAGCAGCGCTGGCTTTGCCAAAGCCGAAGCACGTCTTACTGTACTCGGTAATTTCATATAGTAAATAATAATAGTAATAATAATTATTATTATTATTTTGTATGCTTTAATTATTGATCACAAAGATTGGCATGAAATGATTTTTTTTCTCGACAGATCGCGGCGCGTTGGTCATGACTTCAACGGATAAAGCAGTCGATTTCGGCAAAACTGCCGTTTTACAATGTGATTCACAAGAGGACAAGATTGCAGATGGTCGTGCGATTATTCAATGGTCACACAATGGCCAATCGTTCAAGTTGGATAAACGACGTTTCATTGCTGGACGCGGTCAGATGCTGGTCATTGTCGAAGCACGCGCAAGCGATCAAGGCATTTATACGTGTGAATTAAATGGCAATGTAAGAAGAACATTGCGTCTGATTGTGAAAGGTAATTAATTAATTAATTAATTAATTAATAGTCAATATTCTTATTCTTATTATTATTAATTGTTTCTGTTTAAGAGTTGAACAATGAAGCATCGAAAAAGTTTCATAGCAAAAGTAAAAGTGATGATGCTAAGGATGATGGGAAAAAGAATGATGATAATGAATTGTCTTCAACGAATGTGAAAAGTAGACGAGATAACGGTTTCGACATGCTAAGTACTGCAGGTATTGTAATTGTTGTTGTTGTGTTGTGTGTTGTGCTGACGTCATTTGTGTGGCTGTGCTTTATTTGGCGTAATCGTCGCCCTGCTTCTGTTGTTGTTGCCATTCGACCAGATCCTCTGGAACTGTCTGCTGTTTCTACAGATGTTGGTCTGTGACTTTTTTCCCGGTTACAGGTGTTTGTTAAAGCTTTACGGTGCCAAAATAGTACATATATATTTTTTTTTTTTCATATAATATTGTTGAGTAGTTGTTTATTTTAAAAATATTTACCCTTGTAGAAATTGTTTCAGTTGTGAAAAATTGTTGATATTTAGTAAGAAATTGTAATGTATTATTTATATAATATATATAATAAAAATTTTCCCTTAAAATGTCTAAAAAGATCACTCTGTTGCCATTGAATTGAAATTTGAAACAGTATTGCATTTCAATTGCTGATAAAATAAATAACGCGAATGCAAATTTAAAATTGGAATGGAGAAGGAAAAGTGTGAAACAAGCAAAACCATTTCAGGGAATATACATATTCCGCGCTCTGCAGTATGTTAATTGTCCCCTATTGTAACGATTGTTTTTTTAAACAAATTATTCACTTGTCTTTTTTAAATGATAAATTAACATTTCCAAGTTTTGAATATTTCAGAAAATAAGATCAAGAAAAAAAACGAAATAAAACTAACTCTCTTACCTCAACAGTAGTAATAGTTGCAGCATAGATGGATGGATAGATGGATGTGAATTGTTTTTTGTTCTTCATTGTTATTCGATTTTTTCGTTCTTCATTCATTTTCATTGTTCTTCAAGTCAAACCAAACAACAGAGCAAACGGTACGACGGGTGAGCTTCAGCAATATTTATGATATTAATGAGCTATCCTTCGTCAGCTTCCTCTTTTTCTTTAATGAACCCATCTAATAGAATTGAAATTTCCTGCTTGCTGATTTTATCAATTGATTTATGCAAATTTAACAACTACCTTGCAATATGATTTACATAAACAAACATAAATGCCTGCCATTTGTGAACAGATTGTATGTATGTATGTATGTATGTACGTATTTGCAGCGTGACTACACTACGATGAAAAGAGAAGGCAAATAAAAATGTTTACCATTGACAAACAAACCAACATTTGCAATAATAATAATAAGTATGCGAATTTATTACGTATAACAAACAGTAATATAAAAATATGAATAATAATACTCTGAACAATAAAATAAATTAGTTTTGTCCAAATAAATAAATATTATCTTGTATATATTTCATATACGCATGGGCAACAACGGGCTTCGAAACGTCACCAAAAAAGTTGATACAAATTCGCAATCGGGATATTTTCTGATTTGCCTTTGTTTATCATTGAATAAACAACAAATTTATCAAATTGTATTCAAATAATTCGACAGTGCCATATAAGCATCTTCACGTCTCATTTTACGCAAAAAATGAGCTAGTTTGACAAAAGCAGTGCAATTTTGTTCACGTGATTCCCACAACGTTAAAATCTATTTGAAAAAAAAGTTCATTTACAAAGACAAATAAATAAATATATATATATATCAATCCTGTAATAAAATTTTATCCTTAATTTATCCTTTTATTATTATTATTATTATTATTATTAAATTAAATTGGTTAAATTTTCTTGATGAAAAAAATTTTTTGAATACAATTTTCAGTCTCTCGTCATTTGTGCTATTAGTCAATTTATGATATGAAAGCTAGTCAAAGAGGTTACTGACCAGTTCAGAGGGGGAAGATCTTGAAGCGAAATAAGGCAGATAATGTGCAACACCAAGCAGATGAGCAAGCATGCGCCAATCGTTGCCACTTTCCAACGGCGGATCTAGCATTGCGCAGATTTCAGCTTTTACCGTTTGAGACAATCTGTGTATAATAATAATGTGATCAATTATGATGATGATGATGATGGATCATGGTGGAAATTTACAGGATGATAAACAACAAAAGCTTATTATATAATATACCTGACCGCCGGTTGAAATGGACGTAAATGATCTTCGATATTCAACCAAGAATTGGAATCGACCTTCAAATGTACCGCTGATTCATAGTCGTCTTTTTGATAAATGACCAAATGAGCGGTCAGTGATGAAGAGCAGCAGTTGTCTTGAAAAATTTTCTGTGATGCAGATATGGTCGATTCAAGTGAGAAACTACAATGGACATCGAAAGCAAAACTCTGGCATAATCGAGACGAAGGGATTTCCTGATAATGGCCAACTGGGGCAGTAACTGTCCAACCTGAACTGATTGATTCCAAGCTCAAGCAAAGATCAGCGTGCAATTTCAACGGCAACGCATCTCCACCGTTGATTGCACAAAGTCGACCGCCAAGTTCTCGTTGATGGCGCACTACGCGCATCAACGCGCACCGAGTATCATCAACACAATGTATTCTCAGGCAAGTGCTATGCAAAAATGCCAACAAACGTACTCGTTTGACCAAATTCACATCAGCACGACTAGGCTGTCCAATGAGAGCTAATTTGCCAAACTTTGCTACCAAAAAATGCACACAGTGACTATCGACTTGACAATAGACATCCGTGTTCAATGTTTCCTTGCCAACGGTAGCTTCCAGATTCCAATCGGCCATCGACGCTTCGTATGGAATTTGTTCACTAATTAAACAGCTTATTTGCCAATCGTCTTTGCTAGCATCGAACGGCACTTTGATCAAAGCACTGTGCTCAACACTGACAACGGCTGGCTTTTTCAACGGTGCCACACCCCCATTACAACGAAGCCATACTACTGGTGCTAACAAAATCTGCTCGTCGGACAACGGTGGCCGTTCATCACAAACGGAAACTGTCACTTCAATTTGTCTTTCTTCTTGTTGTTCTTCTTCTGCATCTGCAACCAGTGCTCCTTCCGGAATGAATACACTTACTGCTTGATTTTTCAGCAGAACACCACAACCGTTGGCTTTGTTTCCATTTAAATGTGTAGCCGTACAACGAGTCCCATTCGACGACGCTAGTGATATTCTAAAAATTAAAAATTGAAATAAGACCACTAATACATTCGTTTACATTTTGTTTTTCAAACAAAAATTAATATTCGGCACTCACCCATCTTCATAGTATCCATAATCTGGTCGTGAATCATCTACCGTTGCATAGTTATTTTCATCACTTGTGTTCGGGTAGTAAAATGCTGAAGAATCAGACTTCTGAGACCCTGTAAAATATGCAACAAAATGCATGTTGAAGTTTTGATCAATTTTCATAAACTACACTAATATATATATATATATGTACAAATGCATTGCATTTCTTCCTCTATGACAAGCAACAATATCTATTATGCAATGCAGTGCAATAGTGTTGCAGTTGAAGAGAAAAAATTCAATAAATTTATACTTTAAATCGATGATATTATTTTCTAAATAAAAAGTATAAGATAATATCTGTATTATATTTGTGGAAAAATGAATTTTATTGATTTCACTTGATCATATATCAGTCAGTTGACAATATTTGGGAGTCAGTTCAAAGACAAAGACAAAAAAGATAACATCTACAATATAAACAAAGTCCAATTCAAAGATTTCCAATCAAGATAAAGCTGCTTTAATAAAATGAATTTCTTAAATTAATCGTCATAGACAATCCATATTTGACTTTTCGATTTTTTCCTTCAACCCATATTTATTTAAACGCTCGAACAAAATTGAACAATTTACCAGAAAAAAGTATTTTTTTTCAACTATAATAACTTCAGTTCATTTAAAATGCAGTGCATCTGCTTAAATTATCTTCTTCAGTAATACGCACACACATGTGATAAAATTATATTTAAATATACACATAGAACGGTACTTATATATGAATTGTTAATAATAAAAAAATAGTAAAATTACAACTTTAATTTAATAATTAATCTTTCCATTGTCATACTACGTCAACATACAGGAAAATGGCAAAACAGCCCATTTATAATAAGATAATAATGATTAACAATTTGAAACAATCATTTTTGAACAAAAAAGTAACAAATTCCAACTTACAATTTATAAGACCTTGACGACTACGATCAGAATTCAATGTTGTTGGAACAGTATCAAAAATAAACGGCAGCTGAGTATGAGCAGTCAACTTGGACACTTCGGGTGGCATTGTACCACGAATTATGGTGTTTGTGGGATTTTGTGTTGGTGCAGGTTCGTAATCTTTTGCACACCGGTGACAAGTGCGTCGGCGTAGTACTACGCCAAAGATGAAAAAAATGGCAAACACAAATGCAAAAAGTGCCGCTCCAAGACCTGCATACATCGCTACGTTGTTTCCAAACAGAGTACCACCCTGTTGTCTCATACTGTCTGCATCCAATGGTGATAATCGATGTAATTTACCTGAAATCAATGAACGAATCATCAAAATACAATGATAAAAACCGTAAATACAAAATCGCAAATTCCACTACCCGGTGTGCACAGTCCATCTGTGCAGTTGCGCAACTGTTGTTCAGGACCGAAACAGTTTGCACCACCATATCGGGGTGCCGGATTGTCGCAGAACCTTCGGCGAACACGATTACAATTTGTCTGACAGTCAGTCCATCTGGACCATTCTGACCAGCTACCATCTACCGGACATGGTAATTCACAGTCTACTTGCTCTTTGGAACTTCCAGAACATTGACTGCCTCCGTTGGCCGGTGGCGGATTGTTGCAATGACGATAGCGAGTTAGTCTCGATACGCGTCGCCTGTTGTTGATCCACGCTTTGCAATTTGTAGGACAGACTCCTTCCCAGGAACCCCAAGTAGACCACTGACCATCGACTGAATTAAAATTGAAATTAAAATCGTCATGGCTGTTTGTATTCTTTTACTGCATTGCAAAGCAGAAGTTTGTTTGCAAACTTTACACCTAGGGGTGGAAGAAGCAAATTTTCAAAACCGATTTACCATAAATGTGCAGAGTTGCAGGAAGAGTAGTTCTTTCGTGTGCAATGTTTCTTGCCCCACATGTGTAATTGCCACTGTCACTGAATCGTGCAGAGGAAATAAGCAAAGAGCCATCATTCGCCACAATAACATTCGGATCTTTTCTGGATTCGATCTCGACACCATCCTTCATCCAAAACACCTAAACAGAATTTCACACATTCACTAAAAAAAAAGATTTCATAAGAATGGAAGGAACAAATTTCCAAACCTCTGGGGATGGATCTCCTTCAGGAGGTTGGCACGGCAATTCCACCAAACTATTCAGAGGCCTTCTTTCTGAAGCTGGTTCGCGATAAAAGTCTTTCGAAAGATCTATAAGAATTTGTCGTCCAATAAAATTCAATCATTTCAAATTAAAATACAAATCAAGCCATTCATCATAATTAAAAACTGAATTTGTAATTTAATTTTAATCGTTAAATGCAAATCGATTCAATTCTATATTCATCGACACTGTGATGACTTTTTGAAAAATATGATCTGAAAAATAAAATATGTGAAAAAATTTCCCGTCAACAATAGCAACAGCATCGACTTTATGAAACACTAATTGGAAACATTAACACCAAATAGCAACTGTTGTGCAAACAGTGTGCTCTTTGAAAATGTAAAAATCAAATGTCAAGTTAATTTTTCTCTACAACGATAAATTCATGAATAGGCAAAGAAAATGCAGCAATTGTTTCATTCTGCTTTTCATCCAGGATGCATTCAAGCAAAACGACTCATCGACTAATCTGTAACGTGCCCACACGCAATTGCTTTCTGAAGTCGCTTGATCGTTGATTTGATATGAACACGCAATGAAGATCAATGGAAATTGAATAGCTGCAAGCGAGCAATCACCGATCCCACAAGGGTATGATCCGACTGAGACATCATTTCACACGAAGACATCGACAACGACAAAGGCAAAAGCCCAGTGGACAAACAAATGCAAGCTTATCGTCAGTTTGAACAAGCAAAGCATTGAATTTGTGTAGGAATGAGCGGAACCAGTGGTGGATTGCAGTGATTGAACGTTTGCAATATATTTGACAGATAATGGCATTTTAGATTGTCATAAATAGCAGTATCGGCCTTGAATTCCTCTCTCTGCGACTTATACTTCTACGCAAGCGAGAATTTCTCTAGTAGATTTCTTTCAATTTCCCACTAAACTCCGTCCCCATAAGATTAAGCAACTTCTCAAACATTTCGCATACATTCAATATGTGTTTCAAATCATGTCAGAAATTGATAAAATACATGTTACACTCACTGCTTGGTACCATTCATTCGATTGCAATTTTATCACAATGCTATAATAGCATAGAAAGAAAATTTAAAAAAAAAGAAAAAGCAAATACTAAAATTAAAATAAAAATAGCAAATGAACAATTGGAACAATCGACTGGAACAATAGTTGTATTACTATCTGATCCGGGTCGCTTTGGACATGAGCTTCACTAGAAGCTAGAAGTAATTAAGCTACAACTGTTTGAACAATGATTGCTAATTCATAATGGTCGACCAGAGTCTCTGTAAGCTTACGCTGATCAGCAGCAGGCGCCTGACCTGATCGCCAGTCAGCCTCAAAACCAATACAAGAAGGTAAAACGGACGTGGATCAATTTTCAAAAACCCGCGCGCCAAGCAAGGTCAGCAAGCTTTGCAAAGCCGAAAATTCAATTCCACCCCTGCTAGTAGAACGACTGCTGCACATCTGTCGCCGGCCACAGGTGTCCCATGTCAAAGCAAACAGTCATGAATACTGTGTTTCAGACTTAATCAGAAGGTTATTCATGTTAAAGTCTATGAGCATTTGCTCTACCTAGTGAAACTTCACTTTCAGCCACTATTTCAACCAGACTCAGCGTATGGCTTTCAATACGGCTGATCCTTCCTTCATTATCTATCCAATATGTGTATTTCATAATTAATGCTATTTTGAAATTAATTAGTCCCCTTTTTTCCGTCTCCAATAGAAAACATAAGTCAAACTGAAGTTCGCTTTCCAACCCAACTT
>NW_003526941.1:232474-395007 GCF_000181795.1 Trichinella spiralis
AGACATTGATTTTCAAATTCACGAAGCACAACAGACAGCAATAATTTGAATTCTCGTTTGGCTAGTGGAGCGTTATCATTTGGTCATGCAGTAAGATATTCTTGAGATATATAAAAGGCCATAGGTGGTCAGAATTCGGGCAAAGGTTCTCATCAGTTTATCTAAACACAGCCGACAGATGGCATGGGAAGTCGAAATTTAAAAATTATGACGATAGGTCATATTTTTGCGCAATCTGATCATGACATTATGCACAAAGATTATAAAAACAAGCTACCATTGTAGTCTTGCAGATATTGCTCCCTTGAATTAAAATAGCAACCAAATCGACAGTGTTATAATCTTTGTATTCTAAATGGATCACTGAGAAGTGTCATCCGTTATCATATCAGTAATAATTAGCATCAATAGATATAATTAGCAAATACATGTTAGCAAATTAATTTACCAATCATGAACAGTCCATTGGAGCATAATCGCAAAAAACGTTCAAAACGGAGACAGTATACTTCTCCATCTTGGGGTAAAAGATTGTCGCAGAGCATTAGTCGAACAGGTATACAAATGGTATGACAGTCAGTCCATCTGGACCATTCTGACCAGCTACCATCTACCGGACATGGTAATTCACAGTCTACTTGCTCTTTGGAACTTCCAGAACATTGACTGCCTCCGTTGGCCGGTGGCGGATTGTTGCAATGACGATAGCGAGTTAGTCTCGATACGCGTCGCCTGTTGTTGATCCACGCTTTGCAATTTGTAGGACAGACTCCTTCCCAGGAACCCCAAGTAGACCACTGACCATCGACTGAATTAAAATTGAAATTAAAATCGTCATGGCTGTTTGTATTCTTTTACTGCATTGCAAAGCAGAAGTTTGTTTGCAAACTTTACACCTAGGGGTGGAAGAAGCAAATTTTCAAAACCGATTTACCATAAATGTGCAGAGTTGCAGGAAGAGTAGTTCTTTCGTGTGCAATGTTTCTTGCCCCACATGTGTAATTGCCACTGTCACTGAATCGTGCAGAGGAAATAAGCAAAGAGCCATCATTCGCCACAATAACATTCGGATCTTTTCTGGATTCGATCTCGACACCATCCTTCATCCAAAACACCTAAACAGAATTTCATATATTCACTGAAAAAGAAGATTTCATAAGAATGGAAGGAACAAATTTTCAAACCTCTGGGGATGGATCTCCTTCAGGAGGTTGGCACGGCAATTCCACCAAACTATTCAGAGGCCTTCTTTCTGAAGCTGGTTCGCGATAAAAGTCTTTCAAAAGATCTATAAGAATTTGTCGTCCAATAAAATTCAATCATTTCAAATTAAAATACAAATCAAGCCATTCATCATAATTAAAAACTGAATTTGTAATTTAATTTTAATCGTTAAATGCAAATCGATTCAATTCTATATTCATCGGCACTGTGATGACTTTTTGAAAAATATGATCTGAAAAATAAAATATGTGAAAAAATTTCCCGTCAACAATAGCAACAGCATCGACTTTATGAAACACTAATTGGAAACATTAACACCAAATAGCAACTGTTGTGCAAACAGTGTGCTCTTTGAAAATGTAAAAATCAAATGTCAAGTTAATTTTTCTCTACAACGATAAATTCATGAATAGGCAAAGAAAATGCAGCAATTGTTTCATTCTGCTTTTCATCCAGGATGCATTCAAGCAAAACGACTCATCGACTAATCTGTAACGTGCCCACACGCAATTGCTTTCTGAAGTCGCTTGATCGTTGATTTGATATGAACACGCAATGAAGATCAATGGAAATTGAATAGCTGCAAGCGAGCAATCACCGATCCCACAAGGGTATGATCCGACTGAGACATCATTTCACACGAAGACATCGACAACGACAAAGGCAAAAGCCCAGTGGACAAACAAATGCAAGCTTATCGTCAGTTTGAACAAGCAAAGCATTGAATTTGTGTAGGAATGAGCGGAACCAGTGGTGGATTGCAGTGATTGAACGTTTGCAATATATTTGACAGATAATGGCATTTTAGATTGTCATAAATAGCAGTATCGGCCTTGAATTCCTCTCTCTGCGACTTATACTTCTATGCAAGCGAGAATTTCTCTAGTAGATTTCTTTCAATTTTCCACTAAACTCCGTCCCCATAAGATTAAGCAACTTCTCAAACATTTCGCATGCATTCAATATGTGTTTCAAATCATGTCAGAAATTGATAAAATACATGTTACACTCACTGCTTGGTACCATTCATTCGATTGCAATTTTCTCACAATGCTATAATAGCACAGAAAGAAAATTTAAAAAAAAGAAAAAGCAAATACTAAAATTAAAATAAAAATAGCAAATGAACAATTGGAACAATCGACTGGAACAATAGTTGTATTACTATCTGATCAGGGGTCGCTTTGGACATGAGCTTCACTAGAAGCTAGAAGTAATTAAGCTACAACTGTTTGAACAATGATTGCTAATTCATAATGGTCGACCAGAGTCTCTGTAAGCTTACGCTGATCAGCAGCAGGCGCCTGACCTGATCGCCAGTCAGCCTCAAAACCAATACAAGAAGGTAAAACGGACGTGGATCAATTTTCAAAAACCCGCGCGCCAAGCAAGGTCAGCAAGCTTTGCAAAGCCGAAAATTCAATTCCACCCCTGCTAGTAGAACGACTGCTGCACATCTGTCGCCGGCCACAGGTGTCCCATGTCAAAGCAAACAGTCATGAATACTGTGTTTCAGACTTAATCAGAAGGTTATTCATGTTAAAGTCTATGAGCAATTTGCTCTACCTAAGTGAAACTTCACTTTCAGCCACTGTTTCAACCAGACTCAGCGTATGGCTTTCAATACGGCTGATCCTTTCCTTCAATTATCTATCCAAATATGTGTATTTCATAATTAATTGCTATTTTGAAAATTAATTAGTCTCCTTTTTTCTGTCTCGAATAGTAAACAATAAGTCAAAACTGAAGTTCGCTTTCCAATCCAACTTTGCAATTTGATATTTCAATAAAGATAATAATGCACTTGTAGATTTTTCTTTTCCAAAATGTTTCTGAATGCATTTCTCAATTGCTACCATAAACTTGTAAATTGAAAAAAAGAAAGAAAATTCACACGAGAAAAACCTTCATTCGAGGGTTTTTAATTTATGCTCTGGTTTTTTAGACAATTTTAAAAAGGCAGTCGAGCAGAATCGCATGTTTCAGTTCAATGATTACAGTTTGCAATTTATGAACATTTAAAAGATGGAGTCGACGAAAAATGACTAACTAACACCTCTTCAATGACTACTTGAAATAAGAACATTGCAAACAAATAAAAGGCCATGTGAAAAATTGTACACTTGCAACAGTCATTTGGAGTCAATGGCAAAAATGCAATGGCCTCGCAATTTTTTGAAAAATTTCGTCTTTTCATTTTCTTTGCTGTATTCACATTTCACATTCTCAATGTACTGTAGTTATTTATGTGATGCTATTTAAGCTCAAAAAAATATCACACATATATATACATATATAGATACATCATTTTATGAAAAACTGACAAACGTTTCCCACTAACATATAGCTTACAGATAAGTTAGCATTTATTAATTACAGTCAGAAAGAAGAGATTGAAGTAACTATCAAATTGGAGAAATTCTAGAAATTTATGCTTTATCAAAATTACAAGTTTAAATTAGCGATCGATCATCATCTGCTGCAAATTAAAATGTCAGAGAAAATCTCCCAGTTGAGATAACCAAAGCAGCTGATTTTGAAATACTAGGTACGCACATATTAGGAGGCATATTGGTTTGATTTGGTTTAGTATGGTGTGTGGTGTGCGCTGGACATTTGCAACCAGCAGCTGTCAAACGCAATTTATCAAATGATAATTCTGCAAAAGGTTCATATCCACCGACCGAAGCAACAAAAAGGTGCTCTCTGCTTCAGACACGGGCAACTCATTTATATATTGCATAAGTCGAAAATTAGAAAGGTCGGCCTATAGAATAGCAATTACAGTAAAAATTTTGAAGAGCATTTTGACGTATTTAACGAGCAAACGTTGAATGCTACAGTAAACGACTAAGTTGGCCAAGTGGTTGAGTAGAGGGCAAATCCGACGACGGATTTTCAAAAGGGCTAATCAGGCTGAAGTAAAGAAGCCACAAACAATCAGCAAAACGGGATGATTTGTGCCAGTGCAGAGGCGATTGAATCGATCAAACTGACATGATCAGCAGCAAATTAGCCCGATTGGTGGCCAAAGTTCCGGCACAGCAGCAACGCATTCGTGCAAAACCAAACGCGTCCGGCAATTCCACCAAATTACCATAGCAGAGATATAATCGTTTAGAAAAGGATGGACAGCGTCCACTTGCAACGGCCACTGGTCAACGAAGTGAACCGTTGATTGACGATGGCCGAGTCAACCTAGCGGGGGTCCTTTTATCCTCTGACGCCTGATAAAGATTGAAAATGATGCAAACGTTTTTAAATTGCTTTAACTGCAACCCTTTCAACTGGAAACGCCATTGGATTATTAGTCGACAATTATCAATCGAGCCATATCGCGCTTATGAAACAAGTCCAACAACAGCACCAATAGAACGTTGTACTGTTGATAAGAGTAACAAAATGGTGAGAAGAGGAGCAAGATAAATTTTTTTTAAAAAAGATAAAACCTTTCCAAGCTTGTTCATTTTCAACTGAACGGCGAATTGATTTGCTGAAAAATTACAACAAAACATTTCAAGGATAGCCAAAAGCAGCAGGCAGCCAAAGAATATATATATATGGGGAAGGGGGGAGGAGGAAAGAAGAAAAAAGCGATTCGATTTGTTTCAAGGCCAACAAACACAACATTTTCCCAAGTCTCAACTTCAGACCCTTATTCATGATCAACATGACAGCAAAGACAGCAGCTGCAGAGACTGCCAGCAAATGTTTTGTTTCAATTCCCTCCTTCCAATTTATCAGATGTCATCCAAATTGGCACCTTCTGAGTAAAAATCAAAATAACAAACGCGATAAATGCTGAAGCTGCTAAAGCTAAAGCATTTAAAATATTATTCAAATATCGAGAAAAAAATTGAGCAAACATTGGCAAGATGAGAATATTTTAAGAACATTCTGAATAGAAAAATGTTGGTTGACAAGAGCTGGAAAAGGTGAATCCAACACGGTCGAACGTGACTTTACCTACTTTTCAACATTTGAGTGTATTTAATTAGCCTGCTATTTATCTCTACCCGGTAGATGAAGAACTGAATAAATAAATACCCACACAAAAAAGCCTGACTGACTAAACTTGTCAAAACAAGTGACAGAGACTGATCATTAATAATTAATATTTTTTATCAAAACAAGAAAAACTGACCCAACAGATTCCTCCGAGATAATTCGATGAAGATGGCGCCAATCAAGGCAGATAAAACAATAATTGCAAAAATGAAAAAATCAACGACAACTTACAGGCAACCCGGACAACGGCTGGCATGCTTTTCACTTGTTCCGCTTTATCCTCAGGACCGGTGCCATAGGCTATACACTCGCAACTGTATTCTCCAGAAAATGATCGTATCCGATCAACTGAATGCCGATTCACAATAATACTGGTCTGCAAAAACGGCGTGTTTGAACTTGAATCAATTCCTTCTCTACGTTCATATTCAGTTTCTGGAATCTGAAATAAACACCAAGGTTTATAACTTTTTCAAACACATGACAATTCTTAAGCATTCTAAAATGTTTACTGAAACTTGCAACTTTGAGAATTCTAACAAGAATAAATAACAAATAAACAAATACATGATTAATGCATGAATTTTGTTTTCACTTTCAACCATGTGATAAGATAACAGTCAGAGATACAGCATTTTTAACCACATAAAAAAACATTTTTTATCATAGAAAGAATTGAATTGTCAACGGAATTGATGATGAAATAAAATAACAATGAGAAAGAAAGTGAGTAGTTTAGGAGAAATAAAAGAGCAACATATGCTACTCGACCGACGACGACTATTCGTCACTTGCAAACGACTGGAAATGTGAATATCAGTTGGGCTTTTGTAAAAAAATCTGTACATAACTATAAATTATTGGATAAGTGATTGAAAGGATGGATTCTCGATAGCAAGCAAAATAGTAAAAAAATAAAAAAAAATAGTAATACAACGGGGTCAGAATTGTATTCATTATTCATTGGAACACAGTCCAGATGCAGTGGCAGAAGTTTACAGCAAAAACTAAATGGAACAATGAAACGCAGATGCGATTCAATTGAATTCGTACGAACTGATGAACTGTTGTCCATTTTTACGCGATATTAACAAAACATATCCACAACTTGCCTATCCTGTTAAACATATGGCTTTGAAACGGATGGAAATTTAACGTTTCGACAAACCCTCTGATGCACCTGCCTTGGTTAGCAACAGTAATTGACAAAAGTAAGAGAAGAGAGAAAAATATGCAAGCAGCGTTTGTGCAGCAGTAGTAATGGGTGCTAGTTAACGCGGTCGGAAAAGCTAGCAGATATAGAACAAGCCAGGTGGTAACCAACCGAACTGACCATGTGTAAGTTAAACAAACGTTTTTGGGAATTGTGTCCTGAATCAGTCGGCCCTGTCCGGTCGCTGACCGTCAGCTAATCGACGCAGAGAAAAAGAGAGACACACACTGATAGAGAGGGAGAGAGAGAGAGAACAAGATCACATTGTACAAACACTGAATGGCGCCACCGTTAGCTCGTACCATATGCTTAGAATGTAAAAATCACCACCAGCGGATGGATAACGACCAAGAGTCGGAGTGGAGATTATCCATCCAAATGGCACTTGAAACTCTCAACCTCTGACTAACGAACAGCAAGGAATAATGTTGCGTAAATCAACTTGGTCATAAGAGTATAGCAGGAGAGTAAACAGAAGAAAAAAGCCAAGCAAAACGACTACTGCTGACCGTTAGCCATTTGCCTACTCACCCAAATGCCGTTGCACTTGAACTTGATCCGCTCAGCATACAGCGCCTTGCATGTCAGCAGTGCATTTTGTTGATGCGGCTGGCGACCACGAACAATGTAAGAATCTTCAGGTGCTTGCAACAATATTGGCTTCAACGGAAGTTGAACATCCGCGACAGAAGTCGTCGCACTGTCCACATCATCCATTGTTCCTAAAGCAAAAGTATTTTGACAGCCGTAAGAACAAAGAATGCCGCACAAGAAGAAGAAGAAGAACGCGAATAAAGGTCGAGTTAAAATAACAAAGGCGGGACTAAACGTCGCCAGTGATCAGATTGAATAAAGAGTTATGAACACGGAATGGAGCCACAATCAACGCTAGAAGCAGTGGCTTGGCAGTGATGAGTATCAGCGGTTGTTGTCTGTTCATCAAAAGTATACGAGCCGATCATGACGGCCAAACGCAACTGACGAAAATGTTTAGCTCAACCTGATGAGACTAGGCATACGACCGACCGATGACATAAAATAACACACGTCAGTAAACAAATCCCACTTTGAAATTTGCCATGTCGCCATCGTTAAACGGAAATGACTTTTTCTTGGCGCCAATATCTTTTCCAATTCAATCAACCGGCTGAACAGCAAGCGAACTGAAATCTAACAATTTCCATCAAACATCCATCCAACAAACGAGCATTGCAAAGAAGCTGCATACTTGAAGCATAACGGAACAAAGAAAAAAAAGCCAAAACTGCACATTGCAAAGCATGATTCGATCACATGTGCATAGTTAGAATGGAAAAGAATGTCGTCAAAAAAACAATAACAACAGCAACAACAGAACGTGCATATTATACAAAATACATTCCAACGAGCAGCGTATGAAAAAGCATGCCGAGCAAAACTGCCGTCCCTTGCGTGCAATTTGAAATTGTTCATTGGAAAAGGGAATCCAACGGACCGTTGAACAGAAATATGATTCATCATTGGTCAACATTGATCAACGCGGAACCAATCAGCGGCTAAGAACACGGCGGCGGCTAGTCGTCGGTGGCGATGAAGTGAAGCGCCGCACTGGCATGGCACGCACGGTAGGCGGTCTACGGGAGTCAAAATGATAATTTGATCTCCATCTATTTATTCAAGCATAACTAATCCATATGCTGCTGTTTGCAAAGACCGCCTTCACAAGACGTGCTCATCTGCCTCTTAGCTGAAACCACATCACCTTCCCATCTCACGCACACACTGGACAATAAATAGTTCTCAATTTCACATCGTGATGCACTGAAATACAGGAGATGAAGCTGATACAACTCATCGACAACAACAATCCACTTGTCTCAACTGTCTTTCGATATTTTCAAATATACTGAACAATGCATACAGTATAAAAAGGGGAAAGTTTTCTCAAAAAGAAAAAAAATTATTAGCTAACTCGTATCATTTAAATAAAATCACATAAAACAATGAACTGAAATAAAATGAAAAGCATGGTCAGCATGAAATGACAAATGATTCAGAGAATAACAGAGTGGAAACATTACTAGTGAAGAAAGTGAATAACTTCCAAGTGAAATAAATAACAAAATATATAGATATTTGTAATTTAAAAAAGAATCTTTTTATTCTTAATGACGTAATTAACTTTACAAACGATCCGACATTGCACAATTCTTTTTTTAATGTTTGCTGAAAATTCGAACAAAAATCATTACGTCGAAAAAGCCAATATGAACAGGATAAAGGAAAAAAAGAGAGAAAGAGATTAAGAGGAGAAATGATGCTTTTTGAAAGAACCGTATGTGAATGAACAATGAAACAGATGCTATATAACTTTTGCTTCGGATTGATTGATTGGAAAAATTTTTAGCTAAGCAACAGCAGTGGAAAAATAATAATAAAAAAGGTGCAGAAAAGTGATTCAAACAGACCAACGATCGCAAAGAAAGTGCAAGCTAACTGCAACAAACAACACGTTCAAGCAATTAGCGGCTAGTTGATAAAGTTTTTGAAAATGTTCACGGATATCCGAAACAATTTTTTCCATTTTATTCACGAAATTATTCGTTTCAATAAAATTTATAAACAAAAAAAAGAATTACTCAAAATTTAAAGTATTTTCAAGTGAATAGAAAGATATACAGCGGTCGGCAAAGATGCATGCTATTAAAGTGAGAATGAGTTGCATTTAATTGACTGTTCCTGTGAATGTATAAGATGCTGTTGCTGTTGTTGTTCATTCAACATTGATATATTTGAAATTGCAATTGCACAACAAACAATATTGCAATTATTTCAAATATGATAAATTAAATGAACAAATGATGAAATTATGAACCAAAACCAAAACCAATGAAAAAAACTGAAAAAGGTTCCGTGTGTATATTTTACTTATCGTGAAATTTTCTTTTCCCCTGAGTAGATAGGATGACGAGCAAATATGTTGGCTAATGTGAATATTAAATGGCCGAATAGTCAGCTGCTGATCACGTAAATTAGTGAGAAGCTAACGTTGTTCAGTGCTCGATAAGAGAAAGAGGAGAAGGAAAGTGAGCAAGAGAGTAAGAAAGAAAGAGAGGGAGATGGAAGAAATTCACCAAGCCTCTGGGCTATTATTGATAAGCAGAATAATGTTTGCATTTCGAATGAATCAGTCCAAAATTATGTCTGGCAGATTTGCCCACGCATCGATGGACAAAAAACAAAAAAAATAAAACAAAAGTATAATAATAATTTTATGGTAAATAGGTTTGGGAGAAAAACTTACCCAATTCTTATTTTGCAGGCAAAAAATTAGGCGCCGTTTCGATGGTGTGTCAGAAGGTCAAAAAAATTGCATTCATCTAGTAGTAGTGTTGGTGACCAGTTGAGTGCAATGGTAAAGATGGGAAAAAATCAGAGCGACTGGTCATTTCAAGTCATGCGATGCGAAACCGCAATGCATAGCTAGCAATTAGCCAGCAAGCTTGGGCGACACAGATTGAAAGATTATTATCACGGAAGACACCTGAATTGTCGCAGTGACCAGAATGGACACACCAATAACGACAATAGTAGCCAAAACAAAAGAGCAATCAAATGGACGTCACTGTTGGGTCGGACTGGGGTCAGCAAAAGGCGACTACGCCAACTAATCAAGTGCAATGAAGCAAAATGAACTTCGACCAACTGCTAATTACCATGCAATGCCACTGAACTGTAAAAAAGAAGCAGAAACATTACAAACATCTCAATTGCAAAACTTTTCACGCAATAACTCGTAGAAACCTTTTTATGTAATAATAATAATAATAATAATAACAATATTCATTTATTATGCACATCATCTGCAAACAATTATTCATGTTCAAGCATATTCAAGATACGATGAAAATTTAATGCAATTATTTTTTAAATTTTCACGTAAAAATTATTTCTATTCTACACAAATATATTTTCACTAAACTGACTTCGCTTGCATGCATAAAAATTAAAATAATACAAATATCTTATAATTTTCTCTATAATTTCAAATGAACACGTCAACTTGAAAAACATTTCATCTAAATTTGCATGCTATACAATAGGTAAAACTGCAATTTCATTAAGTTCTTCTTTTCAAATTCTAAAACCTTTTACAACTTTGCAAATGATTGCCGACAAAATTAAAATGCTTTAATGACAAAACGAAAGATATTCTTATCGAGTTTAAAACAGGAAGTTTTATGGGATTGGCACGTGTAAACTAGTAGTCTCCAGTAGGGAATTTCACGCTTTCATGGTCATTTGGCCTGCTGTGCTGTGTATAATTTTTCAATTCTTGAAACGGAAGCCGTTTTAATTTAAAAATCCTGTAAAGCCGGCAAATATACATGCATGCATACAGATACACCGAAAATTGTCAATGCAATTGATATTTCAATTCAGAAAAAGCCTATTAATTAATTAACTGATTTTCAAGATATTTTCAAAAAAAAAGTTTTTAAAAGAATTATAAAATTAAAAATTTTATGATAAATCTATAGCGTAAAGTGGAAAAAATTATGCAAGAAAATACGCTACAAAACAGCATATATAGATAGAAAATGCTGAAAAAAAGAACAAAAAACAAACAACCAAGTACAAGTAAAAGCAGTGATGTAAAAAATTACAATATTAGCAAACTTCCTTGATTTGTAAAAAATAATGATGAAATTGCAACTTTCAGATAAAGATCTGCAAACTGAAACACTATAAGCTATAGAACAGTGGCAGATTGCTGAAAATATTGTTCGCACATAAATCGACGCACACTGCCTAGACGTTGGAAACTGCGGAAGCCAAGTGATCATGGATGACCAATGGCGATTGGAAATAAAACAAACAAATACTGGGCCAAGCTAGGCCAAATGTGACCACTAAGATTGATGTCGTCCGGTATAGGTGCTACGGTGATCAATCGGGCCGCCCACTCTCATGCAGCCCACAACTGCGATACCCATAGCCAAGGTTGTGCTTGTGCTCACTCTTGTACATGGTAACATGTCGCATTTCCAATTCACTGACAGCACTGACATCTCATCACAACTGTTGACCGACCGCCGGTGGTCAGATTCAACTTCGTGACCGCGACAACGACAATCCTAGCTTTGTTCACTACTTTATGACCAATGGTCAAGGCTAAGATTAGGCTCGAAACGAAGCGAACCGATTTCCTCCCACCCTCTCTCAAAAAAGCCGCCTTGTCGAATTTAACTATTTCAAAAGATATGGTCAAATTTGTAAAATCGCCTCCAGATTGAACGTTCAGAATATGCCCAGTTCAAAAATTGTGCCTACCATATTTATTGGACTTCTGCGGATTTAACAGTTACAGCTCAGCTAATTGAAACTTGATGGTACACGGCGTGATTTGTTGTTAATCAAAGCAGGAAGAGTTTAAATTGGAATCGGAAAAATTAGTGCAAAGGACATTGACATTGAAAAAGAAATCCAACATTGTCAGCTTAATTTACGCAAGCTCCACAAGAATGAGATGACCGCTTGGCTAAGCATTGCATCCATTGCGCAGCAGCAGCAGCAGCAGCCGTTTTATGAGAAGCAAATAAAATATTCACCCAAAAGACTCGATGAATTTCATCAGCATCCAACAGCTTTCAGATGCAAAATTTAACAAAAAAACACTCTGATATTAATCATAGTGAAAGAAAAAATGAACATGCAGCCAGCCTTACACTGAAATGTTGTTTCAACAACAAATTTTTTTTTCCCAAACCAACCAATTCATGATCATGCTCGATAATGTCATGATCAAACAATTTTAAAAATGCTTCAAAAAACAAGCAAACTAAAGAAATATATTATCTTGTTATCGGTTACATTTTATAAAAATAAAATATTTCAATTTGAAAATGCATTTATGAAAAAAAAACTTTCAAAAGATATGGATTGCAGAACATTACAGTAATTGATGATGATTGTACCATATGAATGAATTAAATAATAACATTCAGTTTCGTGACATTAATTATTACTGTAATGAAATCTGAGAATCATTCTACAGTTTGCTGCTTTATTTGTATCTTCATTAAAATTCAGATACAAATAATAAGTAGAAAAGTGATAATTGGATAATCAATGAAAAATGGAAAATCAATGAATTCCGAGTCAACTGAATATGTTTTAAGAAGAAAATGCCAAAAACTAAATATTTATGCATTTCGCTTCGTCAAGTACAAGTGCAAGTAGTGAAGTAGCAATGCAAGGTTATAGTTGAAGCAGACAAACAAATTTTTCCCAATCTACCGACTGAGTGCCAACTGGCTATTTGAAGTGGACCGCAAAATGTGTAAACGATTATAGAAAAGATACGCAACATCTTTTGCAGACAAACTACAGAAAATTGCCTAGTCAGGGTCGCATAGTTTGTGGAATTCACGGCAAATTTCCTTGGTCATCACCACTAGACCAGAACAAACGCTTTCAACACTTCCCTCGACAAGTAGCCACTTTTGTGATCCACCAGAAAACCTTGACTAAAGTTGTCCTACTTGCCCTCTTAAGCTAAGCAATGTTGTTCAATGTAGCACTGCAAATGACATACTACCATGATTAAATATGTTAAAAATGAACAGCACTCAAAAAGTGAAACAGCAACATCTAATAGTAATAAAGAAAACAAAAAACCACCACAGCAGTTTTCTGTTTAATAAATAGTTAGTCTAGCAAGCAGAATCAATACCATTGTTGCACATATGCTGTGCTTATTAAAGTTCAAGGCTAAAAAAGGAACTGTTACAAAAAGTAAAAAAAACCTTTAATAATGAAGATACTTAATTTGAAAAATAATCATTATAATATTATTGAATAACCTTAGAATAGATTGCAAATGCTTGCAAAGGATGGCTATTTAACTGGCTAGAGCAGGCAGAGGAGTCGACTCTGAGATGATAATTCAGGCTAAAGATAAAAGCTTACCTTGCGTAAATAAATAAAGCTATATGTGGCATATATTGAACTTTCGGCGTGGATGGAAAATAAATCACAAATTGATTTCTCTTGTAACGCACCAAACCTCATGTCAAAGTTCTAGTGACTGAAAACATTGATCGACACACCAATAAAGGCGGTTGTTTTGTGTAATGAAAGATAATTGGATATAATATCTGATTCTGTTAGCCATTGCAGATATGGCAACTGGAAGAGTTTTGATTGGCACTGGTCAACAAGGTAGACAACTGTTCATCAGTAAAATTGACCATCGGCCGGAAATGGTATTGACCGACGAAACCTGGACAACAGAACGCCAGTCATCTTACAATCTTTCTGCAAATGCTGCCAAAAATTATATCAATATTCAATCTCAAAAACGATACACTAATGTTATAATTTTTTTAATTTCATAAATATTTATTTCTTTTACTTACCATTCAACACTAACTTACAACAGAAATTGCAAGCGTAAGTCTAAAATGAGTTATGCAAAAAGGAACAGCAAACAATTAAGAATGAAAAAAACATACAGAAAAATAGCTTAATATAAAAGTAAATTAGCTGTTTTATTTTTCTTAAATTGAATAATAATAATATGAGAAAATATGCAAAAGATAAAAATTTATCTCTACAAACAAAACATGCCTAATGTATTTCATCCGAGAAGCAACTTTTGTTTATAAATTTTTTTATTATTCACATTTTAAGTAATATCAGTTATTGGATGATTATTAGCTCTAGTTGAATATGTTGACTGATGAAATTGGAATGTGTGATTTGAAAAGCACGCAAAGATGCAAAACATTTAAATAAGGGAACAACCAGCGGCGATGATTTATTTCATGCATCGGCATTTGGGTTGGTGGATAAATTATGGAAGAGGAACGTTGTATATTCCACGAGAAACAATTTTTCACAGCTGGATGGAGCTGGCTGGATGGTTTCAATTGCCCACCGGCTAGCGGCTGATGTGAAAGTAACAAGTAGAAACAAAAGAAATAAAAGTTTTCAATTATGAACATTATTATTGGGATACTGTTATAAGAAGAAAAAATTATGCCGTACAAAAATGTATTTAAAACAAAATTCAATCTCAGTTTGAAAATATTAAAATGATAAATATAACAAATGATGCTAGCTATTTCAGTGTTAGCTACACTGAACGGCATAATAGTAGAAGTGTATGAAGAAAGCATGCAAAATGAATGTTCACATTTTTCCTATTTGAATTCAAGCAAAATTAATATAAAAGTAAAATAATTTGATCAAATAAAAAAATATTTACCTAATGTGAACTACAAGATGAATTTGAAATATGGAAAGTGCAATTAAGTTCAGCTTAAGCTTTTTCATGAAAAGGGAAAAGTTTGCATACGGTTGAGATTTCAAAGCAAAAATTAGCTGAACCATGCTGCATGAAGCAAAACATCAACAGGAGAAATAATTCAGAAGCTAACTTTTCACGATTATTAGACAATATCAGTGAAAGAGATGGAAAAATAGAAGCATTGAACGTAAATGGAAAGCAAAAGGTCGCGCTAATCCAAAGATGATGTAGATGAACAAAATTAACAAACAAACATCAAGATGAAACAACATTCATGGTCGGTTTGCTATGGAAAAGCTAGCCTTGAATAAAGGAAGGTCGACAGATTAGATTAGATGAGATGAGATAGTTCCTAATGATAATCGGTATATATTAATAATAAATGCTCATTCAAGCTTTTTCTTCATATAATACAAAAACGAACAAACACAAAAACCATCTACACACAAATGGAAACAAAAGAAGATGAAAGCCAAAGCAAAGCATTACCGCTAAAAAAACAAATTGACGCTTATTATATGGCAACTTATTAAAACACATCATTTACATATAAACACGAACGTTCATATCTGCACATTTCATTTTACCGCAGTCAGTTATATAAATAAAAAATTACAATAATAAAATTTAGTTACATCAATTTTTGAATAAAAATCGAAGGCACTGAATTTGAATAATGCACATAAATCTGAATGAATTGGAAAACTGAACATTCAGACAATATTGAAATTAACAAATTGAACAGTTTATAAATAATGATTATAATTTAACAAAATAACAATAACTGAAACAAATAACAACAACAATGTTAGTTAATATTGGAAATAAGATCAACAAGAACAACAACACCAATTAAACATAACGTCGTCAGCTCGCATGCACGTGTTACTTATTCAAAAGCAAATGAACAATGTTTAATTGAAGAAGCTGCTAATTAGTTAAATTATGAACAAATTACTTGATTTTTATTAATTGACCTAATTTGCCATCAACAAATTTAACATACCTTTTTTAATATTGAACAATGCCTGAAAGTGAACAAACAATGGGTGCAAATTTATCAATTCAAAATTTAAGAACAATTTTTAAAAGAACATAACATTTCTCTTAAACAGGTATGGTTGGTTTGGTTGCTTACTTTCATGTCTACCATAAAATGTCTTCATAAAAACGACCAGTTTTATTATATATACTTTTTTTCCCCTGTAAATCACATAAAATTTATGCTCCACTTCTTACATTCATTCGAATTAATGTTATTAAAAAAAATTCAATTCTAAAGTTCTCTTAAAACTCTATCATTTATTACATATGTTGTTTTTTCAAAACAAATGAAAAGAGATCGTAAAAAACAAATTTATTTCATTGAATTTTTATATACATGTAAAGTACTATTAATTTTTCACAGTATACTAATAAACCTTGGACAGAACTGTAAAGAAACAGAAATACTTTGACAAAATTCATCGAAAATTCGTCTATTAATGAGGTGATAAATGAATAAACGGTTAATCTGTTGTACAATTAGTTAGTTACTTGATATGCCTCAGAAGTGACTGGTTTTCAGAAGAAAATATTCAAATCAAATTCATCTAGATGCAGCATGGAAAAAAGAAAAAGCCAACTGATGAAGTGAATTGTGGAGAGCTTTGAAGAAAAAGCAAAATAACTTTTTTGATCAAAAGAACAAACTCCAAAAAGAACAACCATAACATGAAGGAGAAAATAACGGTTTAGCTAATGTTTTGATCTTGCTGACTTTATTCAGAGTTGAAAAGTCACAAACAATTTGAAAAACTCAAAAACCGTACAAAGTTGACGGCTGGTACGGTAATTGAGAAAAAAAGTTACAAACTACCAAATCAAATCAACGCTTCAGCGGATGATTCCTCTCCTTTGTTCGTTCGTGTTATTTTTTTTAAATTAAATCCTTCACAAAATGGCAAAGTAACAATAAAAAATAACCAAAAAAATGTTGCAAAAGTTATAGCATCAAAAAAATTTTCTCTGTTCACCAGTGAAAAGTTAGCTTAATTAAATTGTAATCAGACTTGAGCATTCGTTTCTACAAGAGAAATATTTAAAATAAGAAAAGAAAACCATAATTCAAACCAGTGAAAATTGCTGACAACATACACCAAATTTACATGCAAAACTTGCATTATTAACATTTATTAACAAATAGAATTGAAAATTCACGAAAACATCTTTAAAATGTTTTATGGATTTAAATAATTTTTTGAATTTTCACAATTCATTAATAACAAACAAAAAAAAGAATAGCAAATAGAAAAAAAAACTTTTAAGTAGAATCAAACGGCACTTGCAATAAAATAAGATAAATAATATATTTAAGAACGTAATTGAAAATTGAAAATTTTTTAAATCACATTTAAAAATGAAAATCATTTCAAGCAATCGTTTAAAAAATAATCACTCATTACCAAAAATAGCAACAAAAAAATTAAAAAACAAAAGTTTGAAATAAAAAATAAATAATTAATTATGAAGTAAGAAAAAGCTGAGAAAACCATTGCCGAAAAGTTGAATAATATCTTTTGATTGTCAAAAGAAAAACATTAGGTTTTACTCTTTAAATTGCATGAAAAGTTTTAAAATTTTTGTGCAACACGCAATGTTACAACCGGAAAATTTGAACTGACATACTGTAGCTGTTGACTCAATGGATTACGATAATAAAACTTGATTTTTCTTATTTAACTGCGTGCAAATGAAAAAGTGATCAACAAGTGACAGTTTGATCGTGATTATTATTGAAGATATAAAGACAATAAATTTAAAACTTATTCATATTAACTTCAATAACCAATGGTGATAAATGAATTGAATAACAATATTTTATCGCTGGTTTCTGTATATTTGCTCAAAATATTGTCTTTCATCAAGTATGTGTAAACATAAGTATAAATTCTAGTTAGTTGTAAGAATTTTCAAAAATTCTAACTTATGATATTTGAAAAAAGACAAAAGAAAAAAAATTACCTCATTATTTAAAGAGCTGTTAATAAGCTAGCTGAGAGTAATGGTTCGTTGTCAACTTCCTGCTCATAAGTGGAGGAGAATTGATAAATAACAATTCACCTTATTACAATGCATCGATAAATTTTAATTCATTACACAAAGCAAACAAATAAGGATAAGTGAACAAATAAAGATAATAATGATAATAAATCGCCAGCATCAATGTTTAGCATTCGATTCGCTCGAATTGATCGGCTTCAAAACAATGCTTTCCAATTCTTTATTTTTTTCTTTAAGCAGCTAAAATTACAAATTAAATCAATTCCAACAACAACAACATTACAATAATCTGAAAATCCGTCAGTCAACCTTTCTAAGTTGTAAAAGTCGCTCAGCTAAATTTCGATGACTCTCGGAAGGTTGAAATATTTTCGCAGATATCGATCGATATTTTTGACTCTAAAATTAAAAAAAAACAATTTTCCTTTTTAAAAAATTATTCAATTAGAGAATAAAGAAAAGAGAGAAAAGAGAGAGAGAATTCACTTTATATGTAAAATTGGATGCCGTTGGTATTCTTAAACTAGGTGATCGTTGAAATTGCTTTTCAGAAAGTAACCCATTTTCTGTACAGTCGTCCAGCTTTGATTCGGCATCTTCAACATTGCTACTATTCACCGTTGACTGACGTAAATTTGTAGTCGAACTTTGCTGCTGTTCAAATATTTTTTTCGGCTTGCGACTGCGCGTCATCAATGGCTGGAAAAGTGGATTCTAAATATAATTTTCAACATTCAAATATTTGATATACGATGAATATTTTTCATTTGATGAAAAAGCAAATTAAAAGTAAACAAAACCATTACCGCTCCTCCAAGTTGATCACCCCAAGGATTGTCTGGAATGAAAATGCTATCACGATTGTCACTTGGTTCCGCCTGATTTGTCGAAACAGTGCTCAATGTAGCAGTACGGCTGCGTGGGCTAATATGGTGAAACGATTTGGACAATTTGTTGAAAAAATTTGAAGCTGCTTCCATCTTTGAATTTCCCCTTGTACTGTATTAAAATTGGAATAAATAATTTCAATTCAACGGGATCAATTTGAAAGCAACGGTTCAAAGTGGCAAAGCACAACCAACTTACCGACCAGTTTCGGATGTGTCATCAGCAATAGAAGAGGATGTAGATCCTTTCTTCTTCTTCTTCTTCTTCTTATTCTTCTTCTTTTCAGCTTTCTTAATTTCTTGAGTTGATTTGCTATCCCCTGTATTCTCTTTGCTCTTCCTCAACAAAGGACGTACTATGGACGTTTGCAACGAATATTTGGACCTCGTTTTAGGAGTCACTGTTGCATCACTGACGGCACGCCTTAAAATTACACTCGATTTTGCGCCACAATCCTGCTGCTGTTCAACACCACCATCCTTCGACAATTGCTCATTGTGCTTATTATTTTGCTTATTTTTCTTCTTCTGCTTATTGATCAACTCTTCCCACATATCCAGGGGATTTTGTGTCAACGGTTTGATTGGCCGATCATCGCCAGGACTGCTGAAATTCGAACGCTCTCTAATACTACTGTAGCAGGGCTGACCACGAGCGAAATTTTCCGAATTTGAATTCGAAAATAAAAAACGACCATTTGATGGGGACAAATTCATATTGTTAAACGAAGAGCCAATCTCGTCCACACAGTGTGGCTGTTGATAACCAGGTATGAAGATCATTTCATCATCATCGTCGTCTGGTGACCGAGAAGCTGAATGCTGCAAAAGACGGGCGTGTTTCAATTTCGACGCTTCTTCTTTCGCTTTCTGCCAAGATTCCAGAACGCACTTTTCCCTTCTCTCTTCCTCTTCCTACACGAATACAGTGATGAATTAAATCATTCGACTATTCATCCACTTCATTCATATTATAAGACAATATATCAAAATAATTAAAATTGTCTAAATTTCAAATAATGAACAAAATCGAATAAAAAATCACCTTCAATTTTGACCATCGTTCTCTTTCTCGTGCATTTGCAATTTGCCTTCGTCGTTCCATTTCTCGACGTTCTCGTTCTACACGTTCTTGATCTTGCTTTTCGCGTTGAATTTCCAACAATTTCTCACGCTGTTTCTGTTGAATTTGTTCATCAAAAATTATCTGAAAATATTATAATTTATTCCTTTTTCATTAATGAATTTTCAATATTTTCTACCCTTTGTTTCAAAGCATTTCGGTGCTTCATTTCAATTTCTTGTTCACTTATTGGTTCAGTAGCCAAATTTCTTCGTTTATGACTTAAAAAAACATTGAAATTCAATTGAATATGCAATGAAATAAAAATTTTATTATTCCATCTTACACTGTAAAATCGTCCAATGCACCCGGATAACTACAACTGAAAATGCTGGCGCCAAACGAATTGCCGGACATATCGTAAGGTTCAATACCACTGAGTGACTGTGGTTTGCTGCTGTTTGGAGTACTGCAGTAATTGTAGGGCGATTTTGGACCGTTAAATGTCGTCGGTGACATGCTAGCGTTGGCAGAAACTGGTGAAAAAGTAAACGCATCTTGAAAAGCTGGCAGAATATAATTTTGTCTGAGACCATTAGTACCAGGTGCTGGACAAGATGAAGAAACAGATGCATTGTTGATTACATTGTATGGAGATGAGCCCACTGGTGACTGCAAACCTGCACAAGAGTTAAAATTATTACACTGATCCAACGGGTAAGATGCACTCTGCAACAGATCGTTTTTATCATGACGAACAACATTATTTCCAGTGTCAACCTAAATAAAAATGTAAAAGCTTTAAGTACAGGCAAACCAAGAAAAAAACAATTACAGTTGAAGCAAAACTTAATTTGTCGTTTATTCACCTGAAGTGAATTGGAGGTTGAAAAATTTCCACCATTAGAAAATTGATTCCCCAATGCATTATTCACATTGGTCAAAAGTGGAGTTCCTACAGATTGGAAATAATTTTGACCAAAATCTGCACACAAATTAGTGCAAGGCACTGGTATAAATGCAACCGGCGTCATGCCTGCAAAGCCAGGACCAACAATTTTCCGCTCGTTTAGATTAACAACAGGAGACTGAGCAAATACTTTGCATGATTTATCTTGGATTGCATTATTCACAGCAGAATCGACCTGAAACAAAAGCAAAATGAATAACAATAATTAATTAATTAGTTTCGTGGTCTACAGGAAACTGCACATTCATCATTTTACATTTCTGATAACTTGTTCCCATTTCGCAAAATCAAAAAAAATTTAACTGCTCAAATGTCAGCAATGAGTCATACAATCAAAACCTAACAGTTGACAAGGAAGAAGGTAGCTAATTCATTTTCTCATGTGGAGAAATAAATTTATGACGTAAGCTAACCGTTGCACAACTAAACAGCATTAATATTATAAATCAAACAAAGTGTCAAGGAAAAGAAAAAAATAAAAAGTACTAATATTTTTTCAATTATTACTTGAAACTGCTAATATAATTGTTTAATTGTAATTCTGTATTGATATAAAATAAAAATACAAGAATAATGCTTGAAGTAAAAAACGAGATGAAATCAAGCTGACATAAAACTATTTGCATGTAGTTTATCATTGAAAAACGGAAAATATATTTTGCCATCTTTTACTTACTTCGCATGTCCTCTTGACAACAATGCCGAAACAGATGTTGAATTTAATAATTAAAAAAAAGAAAAAATCAGTTTTAAACCTGACATACTGACTGCCTTGAACAATTAAAAAATTATCAATCATTTTATCCGAATAAAATTGAAAACAATTTTTAAGTATCATAAATAATTTAAAAAGAAAAATTATCCGAATGTATATATGATTATTGCATTACGTGGGTGAGAATAATTTTCGTTCATTTATTTGAAACTGTTCCATTTTTCCCCATAGCAATTAAAATGGAGAACATTTCACTAGAAAATTGTAAAAAAAAATTACCAAAAGCAAAATTAAATGAATCTTGAACTAGTTTAAACTGAATAAGATAATTTTTTATGTAGGAAAACATAACACGCAAGAAATGTAAAGCGGAATAGCCGTTTGTAAAACTGCATCTTTTTTGACAAACTGTTTTTTCCTTTATCAAATAAATGAGAAAAATTAAAATATGATTTGGATGATGATTAAAACAGAAGATGCAAATGGGAATGCATGTATGAGAAATGATTGATTCAATTTTCCTCAGCTGAAGAAGAAGAAGAAGAAGAATATCAGAAGTGATTGAAGTGTCAGCAAAACTGGAAAATGTTCAATAGAGGTAAAGTGTGATGATTCAAACAAAAATGTAAACGAATGAGAGGCTAAAATGCCTTAGGAACGCCACTAACCAGATTTTACAAACCCAAGCAAGCTTGTTCTGAGATGCAAAAGCAAAACGAGCAACTAGATGTTGGCAAGTATAAATTTTCAAATGCAAAAATCTAGCAATTCGCACACTTCCATCGCATATTTCGTGCACTGTGTGTGTGTGCGTGTCTGTTTATTTGTGCACACGCACACAGGATGGATGTTTGCAACAAGGTAAACAATTTATTTCACTGAAAATTCTTCCCACATAAAGAAAACAAAAAAAAGTTTACCAACAGGTTAAAGTTGAGCTTTTCGATCAGTTTTTGTCCTTTGCCAACGAAATACGACAACTTTGTTTGTTAAAATTGTAAATAAAAGATACGGAAACAAAAAATAATTAATGATAAGCTGAATCGAACATGACAAGCATTCAGCAGTTGCACAACTGAACTGCAAACCAATATATGTCACTGCAAAAATAAAATAATATATGCATAACCCCTCACCCCTCTTGCATACTCTCTACTGATCTCTGGTATCGAATAATGCTAATATCGTGCAGATTAGAAAACCTTTTTACAAGTTGCAAATTTTTTCCAACTATATGCAAAAATAAATTAATTGAAGTGTAATATTAAATAGTTAAGATGAGCAGCGGAGGAAACAGTAGTGAAACCACGCCTGATAGGAATGGCAATGCAAACAATTGTTATAGTGAACAATTCTTTGAATTCCAGCTATCACTGAAAAGGGCAAGTAGATTGAAGTAAACCGTCTTTTTCGTCATAAAGCTTCTTTCAGCAGAAAATTATTCCTTCAGTTCATAGTTTCAAAAAGATTCTTATCTAATTTTGAAAAATGTATTTCTTTTTTTTCAACAAAAATAGGCTGTAAATGTTCAATTTGAAAATTCTAAATACCACTCTTACAGAAAAACTGTTCTTTCAAAAACAGTGACAAACAACAACAGCAAATCAATCAGTCGATATGAAAACTAGAAAGAAATTTAAAGGCGTTTTCATTCCATCTTGATAAGAAAATACTTGACATAAATAGAAAAAAGACAAAGCAAACCGCCTTTGTTCATATTAAATTTCAAACAAAATTATGAAAAAATACAAAAATTTTCATATTTTTCAACAAAAATAACAAATAATATCCAAAAGCTTGACAGAGGAAGTTCAGTTTGTGGTAATATTAAATGTAAAATTGTGAGAATATGAGAAGAAATGCGATTTATAAGAATTAATAAAAATAGAGTTGAAAGTAAACCGACGAAGCCAGTTCACCGGACTTGACGGTCACCTTGCCGAAATGACCAATATTAATGGGGAACTATAAACTGCAAGGGTCGGACAATAAGCTTGAAGAATGTACATCATACGGTCTTAGTTAGATCTACCGACTGCGATAATTACGTCGAAGGTCAGTGTGACCGATTTTCAGCAAAATGTCTTAATGATGGTAGAAAAGTTTTCACTCTATATGAACAATATTTCATACAACGGCACTGACATGGCCACCGCTGAGCAGTTTCTTTATTACCAACCATCACAGATGTATAAACAAGTTAAATTTTACAAAAAGAAACAAAACCAACACACGCGGAAGTAGCAAACGATGCAATGCAACTTACACTTTTATTAGAGAAATTAATCTCTCCGTTATTCACCGCGTCGCCTGCAAAGCAGCCATTATTCGAAGTATACGGCGAATTGCGTAACGGTAAATCATTGCGTGATTTCAGCGGAGCACCCGAGCCTGGTTTACCAAACGGAAACCATTCTTCCGTTTCGGCTAAAATTAAAAACTCAAAAAACATCACACACCCACAAGTAATAAATAAAATTAACACGATCAAGTTAAACAAATTCACATCCACCCGATTTAATCAAGTCAAATCCAACATCATTTTACACATTGATTAATTTTGATTTGACGCTTTATTTATTATTTATTTGGAATTTTAATTTCAAATCAAATATTTTTTCACTTTTTAAATCAATAAAAACTACCTCGCTCTTTTGCCCACTGCTGACGTTTCCGATCCAACAGAGATAGATTCTTTTCATCAACACAAGCTGAAACTTCAGCCATAAACAGTGGTCAGTTGCTGCTAGTCAAAATCAACCGCAGTCACACGTCTCAATTTTTAAAACAAATACATCGGCTAGGTAGCAGAAAGCAAACCAATCACATGCAAAATAACAATGTCCAATGAATCTACGAAAGACAGGTGCCGCTTCAACATTCATACTGTAATAATCAAGTTAGTTTAACAAAAAATATAAAATGGGTAATTTAAATTTATATTCACATAACTGTTCGATATTGTATTATAACCAAATTTATAACACTAAAAATGTTTTCTACATGCAATTTATCAACGGGGCTGCAGTTCTTACTTTGTAATGAATTGAAATTATTTAGAATTCTTGCCATTTTAAAGCAGAAATGCATAACATAAGCCATTTTAAACAAATTTGAGCAATAAAACTGCTATTTTTTTCGAAGTATTTGAATTTAATTCTAAACAGCGATAAATTAAAAATTAATACCTTAACATTTGATGAAATAATTCATATTCTACAGTAAGTTGAAATGAACTAATCTGTGCATTTGATAAATGCGAAAAAAATTATGATAAAGTCAAAATCACAAACAAAATAAACTTGCATGTTTAATTAAAACTGAAATGTATTTTTTTAAATGAAACAAATAAATTAAATCATTACATGATTTTTGTGGTGAATGCACATAAATTGAACTTTACTTTCTTCACTGTATATACTTTAAATTAAACTTTAAAACTGCACTTTAAACTAAAACTTTTTTAAAAGATTTTTGTTGAATGCGATGATTAGAATTTCCCAGCATTCAGAATGTCAGTCAAATAGAGATACGCATAAAGTTTGCATTTAAACTGCATATCTGTACTTTCATTTCTGAACTTTGAAGTAAGGCTATTTTTATGTTTTTATTCTATTAGTAACAGCTGATACACAAGCGTAGCAATATCGTACACACATTAAATGTACTATGAACTAATAATACTGATAAATCAATCAATTTGTTTAAGATTATGACGTTTTATTCAATGTATTTAGCTTATAAATTAATTAACATTTCGTATTTTAACATAATCCAGCTGTTCAATGAGAAGTTACTAGCAAACAGGTTGAATTTTCAGAATGATATGCATAGGTATATGAACTGCATTCACTGGTTAAAGGTGTACGTTTGTAAACTTCCGCATAATTAAGTTTCGGCTTAAAGAATCAATTTTCATTTTGAACATTATTTTTTAATTCATATTGCGCTTATTTTTTTCAACTTTGCTTTCAGTACTGTTCAGTATTTTTATTGGCAAAGCATTCTATCAAATACATCAGTTCACAAATATGATAGTGCAAGTGCTTACAATAGTTATTTACTGCATTTATTTCAGATTTTTACCCTATAATCATAATCGTTTTGGTTCGGCTTTAGTTTCAAAAATTCCTTCCTGTTTAGCTAAAAACTGTTAATTATATATATATATGGATGATTTTTCATGTTTCTAGGTAAATTCATTAGGTCACCGACATTCAACGTTCCACTTACATACTGTATAACTGAAAGCAAATCAGGTGTTTTTAAATGTATTGCATTTATTTTATTTAGGCTGAAATCTATTATAATCTATAAATTAATGTGAACAAATTTAGTTATTTTTTATCTTTGTTAGATAAACGAATGATTTAATGAAAGGTAATATTTCCAATTTTGAGGTTCAACATCTGCATCTTTATTATGCAGCATTCTTTTGCGTTATACTGGTTAATTGCTATCTATGTTATAATTTTAAAATTTTGAGTGTATGAACTCACCTATTTAATCTAGCGGAAGAATAACTTGTATGGAATGCATTTGATCGTTTCGTTGCAGTGATTAAATAATACACAAAAACCTCCTGCATTTATAACGTTCATTCCAATTGTTAGGGCATGGAAATGAAAAGTCTAAATATATGGCTCCAGAAATTGTTTTACTACTTATATTTAAATTGAATACTTTAAATATTTATGCTTTAAATTTCTTGCACTTGAGCTGTGGAAAAATGAAATCGTAACATGCAGTCTAATTTTACATATTCTATGAGATGAAAGTCCATTGACAAATGTTGAAAAATCCTTTTTAGCTTGGGCTTTCGATTATGCCATTTTTTTTGCCATAAATCAAAAAGCCCATTTTTTGCGACGTCGGTTTGTTCAAAATGAATTCCAAAATTAAAATTATGCGAGCGTTGCATAATTTTCAAACAAATATTCCAGGCGACTTGAACTTCCGAGCTGGTGAAATCATTATTTTATTGAAAACTATTGATGCGAATTGGTACTCAATAATTTTGTTAATAAAGTTTGTATATTTGAAAGTGAAAGCATAATATTGTTTAGGTGTTATGGCGAAAGTGCCGAAGGATATCAGGGTATATTCCCTTCATCATATGTTTTTGAAGAGAATCTTCCACAAGTTCAACCTGGTCAGAAACTGCTTATCGCTCTACAGACGTTTCACGCACAAGCCGCCGGTGATTTGTCAGTCAACGCAGGTAAAAATAATGCAATTGCTATTTTTAAATTTGAATTTTAAATTATTTTTATCAGGTGATATTATTTTGGGTATTGAAAAAGTGGATGAAAATTGGTGGCGAGGCGTTTCGAGGGAAAAATGTGGTTTGTTACCCGCTAATTTTGTGCGTGAGTTGGACATGCATTTGGACAATAGCCAATTTCGAGAAAATGATAACGTTCCAACTAAACGGGCTGTTGTCTTGAAATCAATGAAAGCTGCTTTGCCTGAGGAGATAGATTTAAACGAAGGTGAACAAGTGGTCATTGAAGAATTTTTGGATAAATATTGGTGTCGTGGAACTTGTCAGAATCGTCGAGGCATATTTCCTAGATCGTTTGTTAAAATTGTTGAAGAAGAAGAAGAACAGTCCAGAACGTCGTTGAATGAATACAAATTTGCAATATCAGACAGCAAAAAAGATTTGCCGGCTAAACCGACAATGCCATATGCAATTGTAAAATACCAATTTGTTCCACAATATGAGGGTGAAATGGCAGTTGAAGCAGGCGAACTACTGTCGTTGATTGGTCACGTTGACAATGAATGGACATTGGTATCAGCCGAAGGGCGTGCTGGCATTGTTCCAACAAGCTATTTGAATATTATTATAGACTGTCCAACGGTCTCTGGTACTGAATTACAAAGTGCAATAGCTGAAGCGAATGCTAATCGGCCTGCTGTTACGGGTGCAAATTCTCATGCTCACTGGGCAAGTAGCAGTGGTGGTTTAGCTGATTTCAACAAATCGACTTATTATAAAGTTCTCTTTGATTACAATGCTGCAACTGTTAATCATTTGATGGTAAAGGCTGGTGACTTGATTACTGTTTTAAAAACAGTAGGAACTGAGTGGGTTGAAGCAGTAAATCAAAGAACTCTTTCGAGGGGACTCTTACCTCGCAGCTATCTGACAGCTATTAATGATTTCCAAATTCAAAACAAGCAAGACCATATGAAAATGTCTCAAAAAAGGCAGTTGGATATTGAATTGGAAAAATGTATTGCTCGTAATTTATTATCACTTGATTTTGACTGCAAAAATAGAAAAATCAGTGATTGCAATGTTGATTCGAAGCTGATCTCACCATCTTCATCCATCTGCAGCACGTCTCCATCTCCGTCGACGTCTAAATGTGCTACAGCACTGCCTTCATCATTGGTGATGAGTTCGTATATGAAATGCGATGACAGTTTTCTCAGTCCATCTACTAAGAAGATTCCTCCTCCACGACCGAAAACTCTTCCCGTTGTTCATCAAGAAAGTCCTCATTCCGGTGAATGGAATGGTCGATTGGCAAATATTTTCAATGAAATACTATCATCGGAAAAAGACTACTGTAATGAATTGATGATTATTGAAAAAGCATTTGAAAAGCACCAAACGGAGTTACATATGGATGATTTCATGGAAAAAATGAACATGCTTATTAATTTATCAAAATCATTAATTGGAAAATTGGAAAATTTGTCAAGTAACTTTGTCAAATAATTAATCACCTTTATTGTCATGTTTTACCGTTCATATTTATATTTCAGCGAAACCTACCGTACTTGGTATTAGCGGGATATTTATCGATATATCAAGATCGTTGGAGTCGGCTTATACTAGCTATTTTGAAACCCAAACAACAGTTGTTTCGAAAATTAATGAAGTGTGAACAGATATTTTCGCAGTCGTTTTTTGTTACAATCGAGCGTTTTAAATGTTAGAATTTTCTTTTTAATAGTATCAAAATCACGAATTGAAGAAAGTTGTATTGGAAAAGGTGATGGTTGATATCCGCAAATCAGCTTTATGTTGTTTTGACGTATTTTCGGCGATTCTTTGTCCAATACATCGAGTTATGAAATATCCTCGATATTTAACGGAAATGCTCAAGGTGAGGATCAGGGAATTCTTGATGACAAATGTGAAAAATGCTTTTTACATTTTTAGCACACACCTCGATGTTTTAACAAAGATCTACAGTTTGCTATTTCAAGCTTAACTTCAATTGCTCAAACAATCAACGAAAGCCAGCTGCAAGTCGATTTAGGTGAATTATTATTATTCAAGTATATACTGCAGTAATTGCATTGGTTGTTTGGTTTTTAAGTTACCAGATATAAAAAAGATTCTGTCGAGAGTTTGACCGATCGACTGGCGAAAGTATCTTTTCATTCTATGAGGAAAAAAGGAGCACGTTTAGGCATGCGACTGTCCTCTACGTTAGGCTTTACGCCACAAGTATATGAGACGATCTCAGGTGATTGAATTCGTTGCCTTAATTGCGAAATATTATTCAAACAGATCAAAGATGAAGAATACGACCGTCTGGAGAAGCAGTTTTTCTTTCAAGTGAAGAAGATTCGTGATTTCATGCAAAATTTGCAAGACGTCTGTGATAGGACTTTGTCCACTTTCAACATCTATCAATCTATGGCACAGAGTTTTCTTCCCAATAGCAGTGATTCGAATAATTCACCCTCACAGCAGTTCGCTTTGAAATATTTGAACACGTTCAATCAAGTGGATCCCAGATCTGCCGCGCAAAAACATGTAAATCACAATCAAACATTGTAGCCTGTATTTGTGTTTTGCTTAACATGCAAATCAACTGCAGATCAATGCATTGCAAACGGACGTCATTGCACCGATGGCGAAATTGTTGATCGAGGCGAAGGGTTTGGAAAAATTGGTGGAAAAACGTCGCGACAAACTGCTCGATTATGAAATGGCTGATTCCAAACTGCAGAAAAGTTACACCAAAGCTACTGAACACGTTAAAATGCACACGGTATGTAGACCAAAAAATAATTTTTTTTTGAAAATAATTAATCCTCTCACTTTCTGCATATTCAGAATATGCAACGAATGAAAAAATGCCAATCAGAATATGAAGCACTGAATAGACAGCTGTTGGTCGATTTGCCGAAATTTATCGAAAAATGCTTACAAACTTTTAATGTAACATTCAACTTGTTTATTAAGCATCAGTCGACATTTGCATGTCAATTTGGTCAACAGTTGCAACAGATGAATTCGGAAAGCAGTCAACCGTCTACAGATACCCATCACAAGCCGATCAGTATGGGAAATATTAATGTTCCCCTTGTAGAAACTGAAGGAAACTGTCAACAACCGATAGCAACCCCGAATTTGTTGTTAGATAAGCCTTATTATAAGGTAAATTGTTGAAATTATGTTATCTGTTCGAACTATTCAAATTTTAAATATTTAAGCAACAACAACAACAACAGTCGCAGAATTTGCAAAATTCAGTGAACTCGATCTATACTGAACTGCAAGCCATATTTACGGATACTTCGAAAAGAAATGAGTGGGTTCAATTTTCCGACAACAGTAAAATGCATTCCAATAATTTTCAAGGTGCTAATTATTATTGTTTAATGTTCTAATAATTTTTGTAACGAATATATGCATGTTTGTTATTGTTAAACAACACTAATATTTTATATATTTTTCTTTTTTTTTGCAGAAAAACGATGAAATGAAGGCAGAAAACATTTGCACTAAATCGTTTTGCATAATTATGCTCCAACATGTACTAATAATACTGATAAACAAACGACCGCTAGGGTTATATGCACGCTTAATTAAAAATTAACAATGATACACAGTAAATAAGTGAATAATGTAAAAATAAATAATGATAACGTATGTACTTACTTTTTCTAAACTTACATCTTTCTTGGATGATCAAGCAGCGAACAAAACAAATGAATAAATAAATAAATAAATAAGAGAATAGCCAGCGGATGATACTTTTTTGTTCTTGTTCAGTTGAGACGTGTTTTGTTGTCTTGCCTTGCATGCATGAACATGTATCGTCGTGTAAGCATTGAAACTGATGCTCGTGCGTGTAAATTATAGATGCAAATTTTTTAGATAATGATAAAAGCATATTCGCTGAAAATAGAGAATCAGTTGATGAGCTCAGTGCAAACAAGCCGTCAGGGGCAGAAAAGAGTGGATCAACGACGACTGATTGGCGTGAAGATGAACAAATACGAACCACGATGCTGTTGCCATCGAGATTCGCTCCGCCGCCTCCAGCTTCTCCTCCACATCCTGAGGGCTATTCGAAGCACCGATTAAATAGCACTGCTTCTTCGAATATAGAAAACGAAGAAGAAGATACGGTCGATTTTTGCATTGCTTTGTTTGATTTCAGCGCTTCTGGCCCAGACGAATTGTCCGTTGCGCAGGACGACCTGTTAGCTGTTCACCAAAGGAAAGATCTGCAAGACAACGAAGAATGGTGGCTTGTCGAGAATGAATTTGGAAATGTTGGTTATGTGCCGGCTAATTATTTGAAGCTTTATGCCGCACTTTAAAAAGCAAAGCGAAAAACAAGAAGATATTTTCCAATCCCTTTCATCATAAAATTATGATGCTGCCAAGCTTTTCTGTCCGTAGAACTGTGTCATCTTTTTTAATGTGCCGTTTCGCTTGTTTGCCTTAGTTTTATTTTGTTTTATCAGCATTTGATGATTAATCTTGACTTTTATCCATTGATGCACATTTGCTGCAGCCCAGAATGAAGATTTTGAAAAGCAAGCTGCTTTTTCATGACATGTTTTATGTTATCAAATCATTTAGAACATTTTATTCAGTGTGCAACAATGAAGAAGCATACCAAAAAGAATAAACGAATAAGCATTGAATGAGCATCGTTTTTTCAAGAATGGTAACTTTTCGACATTGCCATCTGTAACTTGTCTTGTTTTTCTTTCATCAGCTGACATTAAAAAACATAAATAATAATAAAATTATGCAAAACAAATCAACAAATACCGTTCGTATTTGATGCAATTTTTCTTTAATTTCTTGTTGATTTTTATAACTGATGCGATCACTCCTGGCCGAAGATTCCACTGCAACAGGTTGGTTGGAAACAGTTTGTGAAGAAAGTGCCAGTGAATGACGACCACGAACAAAATTACCATTCAGAAAACAAGTGTTTGAGGCATGATTATTATTATCATTATTACTGCAGGGTAGTCGTTTGTGAGTCGATTTCAAAGACAAATTACTCATCTGAATATCCTAAAATATACATAATATTAAAAAAAATTTTTTCTTAAAGCAATTAACAAGATCACATCAACATTTACTATTGGTTCAGGTCTAGTTTGCATTTCAACATTGTAAATTTGGTTAATTTCAGAATAAGATTTTCCTGATAACCGTTGACTAGATGAACCCGCTTTGTTCAATTGTCGTGCAGGAGATTTGAATTTAGATTGGCTAAACAGTTGTCTGATTATTTTGTCAAAATAATCGAGTCATAGAACAATTTATATATAAATCTAAAGAACAAAAGTAAAATTTATTAAAATCCACTTACACTAAAGATGTATCTAAAGTTGACTGCTGTTGAATTTCATTGCTTTGTTTGTCAGGACGAACCGTTCGTAAAGATCTTCGTTCGGTAGATAATTTTTGAAATGGTCTCACTACTGACATCTTTAATAAGGAATTATTATTATCATTATTTTGTAAATAGAAGATATTATTTAAAATAAAAGTGAAAAAAAGAAAACAAATTCACTTTAGCCATTGCACTTGAACTGCGAGGCATTGTATTCGGCCTTATGAGGGATAATTCATTTACTTGAGTCATTTTATCCATTTTTTTAAAACTTCTTCTATTTGCATGCTTTTTTAAAAAGTTTTCTTGATCCTCTAACACGTTCATCCTTCTTACACAAGGGATAATTGGCCGTTCATCTGCTGGAGTGCTCACCGTAGTATTACAACCAGAGCTGTCGTCTACTGAATCAACCAAGCAATGGGAAGCATAATTATCAATTACCGAATATTTTGGTGCAATTTTTGACGACTGATGATATGACATATGCGCGGATGCATGATCTAACGATTTATCAAATCTTTCTGCATTCGACGAGCTATTATTACTGGTTGTTTCACCAACTCCACTACCTGATGCGTGCTGAAAAATTCGTGCCTTTCGAATCATCGCAGCCTCTATTCTAGCCTTTTCCCAAGACTGTATCACTGATTTTTCTCTTAATTCTTCAATTTCCTATAAAACTTCAAAACTTAATTTCAATTTCAAAACATCATCATCAAACATCCAATAAATATGTGAACAATTATGCAAAATTTAAAATGCAATTCAAATTAAAAAAAAGAAATCTTTCGAACTTTCAACTTTTTCCATTTATTCAATTCACGTTGATTAGCCATCGTTTCTCGAGCTTCAATTTGCAAACGTTCTCTTTCAATGCGTTCCATTTCTTCCAAATCCCTTTGAGCTTCGACAATTTGTTGTTTCCTTTTCTCTTCAATTTGTTTTTCAATTGAAGCCAACAATTCAAAAAAAAGAAAAATAAAGGTAATTTAATAGTGCAACTTTTACAAATTTCATACTAGCTGCAAATTGCACTTGGACTGCTTTTCTTCTATATCTTCAAAATTCTTTGGTTCTGTAATATAAGAACGGCGCTTGTGTGCAAAATCTAGAAAAGGTATGTTTCTTTTCAAATGTAAAGCCAGGAGACAATAAAACATTAAAATTTAAATTCGCCACGTGGGATGCAAGAAAATTAATAAGCATCCCTCCCTCTATGATGAATTGTAAATAGAATTTACAGTATTGTGTATGTGCAATCAATTTATTTCCTGCAAAAGTAAAATATTTTAATACATGAATAATTATTATTTTAACAGATTTTCATAAATTTAATGCACTGAAAAAAAATAATTGAATTAACTGCTTCAAAATTAATTATACTTTTCTACAATTAGATTATAGATTTTCACAAGCGGAATAATGCACTAATCATGATGAATATTTAATAATAAATTTGAAAACACAATGCATGCAAACAAAGCACAGAAATGTGACATTTTTATACGCACTGCTGTTTAACAATTATCCATTCGTTGATGGCAAGTTATCAAAGATGACCTAATAATGTATAAAGCAAAGCCAGAAAACAAAATTCTATGCATAAGGCATGCATAGAGAGAGAATTATTGAAAATTGCAATTCGCTTTTCTCAACTGCGACAGAAAAAAATCAATAAAGGTGAGCATGCAGAAACAAGTTACAATGTCTTCAAAGTTACAATTAAATAATTATTACCTAATAAATTCAAGTCAATAATTTCACTTACTTTCTAAATTTAAAATTGGTGAAATACGCTCCATGTCTCCAACAGGAGTAGCAAATTGATTATTGGTGTGCGCCTCTGCAGGAGTGCTCATTAATTTGTTGTTGCTTGGTTCTTCAGAAAATTCATAATTAAAAAAATCACCAGAAGAAACAAAAAAAGGCATATTATCAGAAGCAGGGCAAACATATTTCATTCCATTGCCATGTTTACTCTTGCGCAAATCAATCTGTGATAAAGCTCTCATCGGTGTGTAAGAACATCCAGCGTTCTCTATCTAAAAATATATATATATATATATATACATATTTCATTTCATTATGAAAAAATATTTGCAAATTTTGAAACCTTCGAACAGATTTTGCTGTTGTCGGTTAATTCTAGCGCTTGAGAATCATTAAAAGAAGGATTCAACGCTGTCGAAGCTTCAGAGTCAGAACAAGTCGCACAAGGAGCAAGGGAAACAACAAGTCGACCTTCATTGTTTAAACATCTTGAACATGGGAATGGTAAAATTTTCATCGGAGTGGATGATGAACCATCAAAATCCACATGATTAATTTTAGAAACACCGTAAGGAAGGTGAATTCGAACAGATCTATTTCGAAGATCATGTTCACTGCTATGACGACGAAGCAGCATCGCGTTCCCATCATTAAAATGAATTTCCTATTTATTTAATTTAAAAAATTGAATTTTTTAAAAACAAACAACATAAGCACATTTGAATTAAAACAATGAAAACTGAATGAACTAATGACTATATTGAACAATACATGTCGAATCTAAATTTTAAAAGTAGATTTAAATTTTCGTTAAAATAAACACTAGCTTAAAAAGAAATTCATTTAAATATAATTACACGTAGAAAAGCCAAGAATCGAACATCACAAATTACATGCATACATACATATGTGTAAGCTGATAGTTCTACTTAAAATATAATTCATAAACGAACAACTGCCAAAATTCATAGATTTCAAATCAACACTTATGAAAATAATAAATGCAATTATTACCTGTGTGGGAAGAGAACTGGTGAGAAAATCGGATGAATTTCGCCTAATGTTCCCGAAAACTGCTTTCAACGGCGCACCACCACCTGGCTTGCCGAATGGAAACCAATGCTGTTCTTCGGCTAAAACATATCTCTCACTGTATAACAAATTACAAAAGTAAACTAGCAGCAAACAATTTAAAATACAACAGCTTTCATTTCGCTGACATTACCTTTCTCTTTGGCCCACTGAGCTTTTTTTCGTTCTAAGAGCGAACTGGAAGACATACTGAAATGTGCAAGTTAAGAAATTATCGATTTCAGTTCATAAATACAGAAATTTAATAAGAGCAATTAAATTCACTAGACATTGTGAAGCAACAAAGACTTTACAAATGACAACTGAACTGAAATTAATTTGGGCGAAAATATCATACATACTGTAATAAACAAAACAACTTGCTTTCATTTTAAAATGTTGTACTGTAAAAAATAAAGTATAAATGAATTACTGTACAGTAAGATTGCTAAAAGTGGAACAAAATACATTATAATTTTTTTTAGACGAAATCACTTAAAATTACACATTATAGCGAATAATTACATAAATTTAATCTACTAATTTCTTTTTATGCTGGCTTTGTCGTGCTTATATTGATATTAGAGGGCGGGCACACTTTTGGATAAAATAAGCGACTTTCTAAGATTATGAATGTTCACCACATTTTTTAAATTAAAAATGCGTAAAATCAACATAAAATCGTTTACATTTGTCTTACTTTACAAAAAAAATAAATAAGGGAAAAATTATTGCTTCTTTCTCAAGAGACAACGCTCAAAATGAGGTACATTTATTATAATTTCAATAATGCAAGCACTGTGATCTAATCAAAAACACCGGACTAATTTTCAATGGCAATTATGCTTTGAAAATCATCGACCTCTGGCGACGCAGTTGTCGGAGCTCTTCTTCCAATTGACGGCAATTTTCTTTCAATTCATTGTAACGCTTAAAATCGAACCCATGTCGGTCGGCGGCCTTGTAGGTAAAGCTCATCGATAATCGTTTATCTACTGATGGATACTCGTTGCTCTGCAAATGTAGAAAACTTTTTAAAAATAAATCAACTTTACAATCACTTGTCCATAAATTTCACCTCACGAGTAAGCAAAAAATAACAATAAGAAAACAACATCGAACCATAAGTGACAAAATACGTCACCGGTTCCATAACATCCCAACTGTACTCCCACCACGTAAAGCGTGCTAAAATGCCGGCTTGAATTCCCAAAAAACCCAAACCTAGCCACATTAATCGTTTGCTTTTCAATCTGGCCTTCTCCGACAATATTTGTAACTTCTAAATTAATTGTAAACCGATGTTAGGAAGAAAAAAGGTTTCTTGTAAATACGTTTTCAAGGGGCTGCAATTCTTCCTTCAAAAGTTTCAAATTTTCAGTGATCGTGTTTTCATTTGATTTCTGAGCTGTACCAAATAATTCCATTAATCTCACAACATCTGTGGATCTTGTCTCCAACAACTTTTCATCTGTTCAAAAAATGTTGTATAAGTAAGAAAAAATTAAAATTACAATCAAAATAAACTTACAAAAATCTGGTGGAACTTGCACTAAATGAACGCTGTCATTGATGCGAAGGTAAAATGTTGACTTCAAAAGCGATTCAAAAGGTGCAGAATAAGCATAACGTAAATTGTCTGAAAAAGCATCTTTCTGTATTATATACAATAATTTCATAAATGCTTGTCTCAAAATTTTGCATATTTTCTAATGCAGCAATATTAACAATTAATTTGAAAACGTAAAATAGACTTGCTGCTTTATTCTTCAACCGAAATAACATTCCACCAATCAAACCAACCCTCTGATAGTTTCAAAAATTTTCACCAAAGCTGAAAAGTTTTAATTTTCCTTTATCAACTTGAGTAATTAAATAAACTGTCATATGAAATAGTTCAAAATTCCAAAAACCAATATAACATTTCGTCTTTCATTGATAACCAAACGCTTTCGCTGACAATAAAATGGATTTTAAAATTATTAAAATTTCGATTAAATTTCTTGACTAGCTTATTCAATAAAATTCTAATCAACAGATGAAAATGAAAAATATTTTCATGCGATGCAAATCATACGAATACGATGATCATTTTAAACTGTTGAAAGATGAGAAGCAATAAAATTATTTTGCCCATTAAAAAGCTGAGGCAAAAATCTGTCCAGAGTCACATCACCTTCTCCGTTAAGTATATTTTACCAACAACTGCTGAAAATATGTCTAACTTCAATAATTGCAAAATATTCATTCTCAATCTTCAAAAAATCTCATTTTATTAACCAATTAATTAATGTAAAAAAATCACAAGCATTTATATATTACATGAATTAAATACAAAATCATCTTGCTCACTCACCACAGGTGTAAAACTGAACCGAGCATACATTTTGGTGTTCTTTACGAATCAACGATGCAATGTCACCGACAGTAGCAAAATAGGGCTTAAAGACAAGTAAAGTTTTTTCCGGATGAGCAGCATTTGGAATTGTCAGTGATGGCCAACCGTTGTGTAGCAAAAGTTTTACTTCTAAATTGTACAATCATTTAACACAACACGTTTTTTTGTTAATCTATTTATTTCACAAGTTATAAATAAATAAATAAATAATAAATAATGCAAGAAATGAAGCACTGAGAAATACTAATCATCAGTATGAAATATATAATTTAAAAGATAAATATGTGCGATTTACTGCTATTTCAAATCAAACAGGCTTATAATCTAATTTTGATTCTAATTTCTTCGCTTCGCCAACTTTTCGAACGGCTTTCATAAAATCTTCTTCTGTTACATAATCACGTTCACCTCGAATAGCCAACAAACCAGCTTCTGTACAAACATTTCTCAAATCAGCACCGCTGAAACCGTCAGACAATTTCACCACTGATTCAAAATCGATGATTCCTTTTTTAGTTATTGGTTTTGCGTGGATTTTGATAATATCTAACCTCGCCTGTTCATTTGGCAAAGGAATTTCAATTTTTCGATCTAAACGACCCGGTCGAAGCAACGCTGGATCAAGAGTATCTGGACGATTTGTTGCCATGATAATTTTCACCTTCCCCAATGCATCAAAGCCATCCATTTGATTCAAAAGTTCCATCAATGTGCGTTGTATTTCTCGATCAGCAGAGGTTCCTTCAGAAAACCGACGACCACCGATTGCATCAATTTCATCCATGAAAATAATACAAGGCTGATGATCTCTCGCGTAATTAAACATTTCACGTATCATTCGAGCACTTTCACCAATATATTTGTCTACAATAGCGCTTGAAACCACTTTCAAAAAATTGCATTCCAACTGACTAGCAACGGCGCGAGCAAGCAACGTCTTACCAGTACCGGGTGGACCGTACAGTAAACAACCTTTGGGAGGATCAATACCAACACGTATGAATAAATCAGGATTGGTTAGAGGCAGTTCAACGACTTCCCTTAGTTGTCGGATCTGTTCAGCTAAGCCTCCGATCATTGTATAACTAATATCGCCAGGATCCTCATGAGACATGTTGTATACGAGTGGGTCTACTTCTCGAGGAAGTTGACGCATAATAGTTAAAGTAGTCATGTCAAGCGCCACGCGTGTGCCCTGAATTAATTTTTTCTTATCAATTGAACGGCGACACCCAACCACATAACGAGGGCCGTTTGTAGCTTTTACAATAAACTTATCCTCTGTCAACTGTTTCAGCACTTCACCAACTATTTGACCGACACTCTGCAACGCTTTGAGATCATTTTCCGTTTTATCATATTCTTCTTTCAATGAATTGACGTGAATTCTAATTTCTTTGAGGCGTGTTTCCACGTCCGCATATTCAGCCAATTTCCGACGATATTCTTCAATTGCCTGTTCGTGCATTTCATCTCCTGGCTTCTCCGATTCTACATTCATCATCATTTCAACATCAACACTTTTCACAATTTCCGTCATGATTAAGTTTTTTCCTGTAACATTATACATTTTTTGATGCCAACAATTGAGAACAACATCAATTTTGAGAGTAAACGCGCTCCACACACACACGGCTTTGCGGACAATGTTAAACCCAATCAATTCACTGTTAGATACTTTCAATATTAAACCATATAATTAATATTAAAGTACTGAGCAAAGTGAAAAACTGAATTACAGTAGTTGAAAATAAATAAGGATCGTAAAAAAATACACTTAAAAGCATCTTACCACCTACTATTGACTGCACTTTAGAAGGCATGCTTCTTCAAAATAAATAAATAAGGAAACTAGAAATCATCACTACTGCAGGTAAAAAAATTTCTTAAACGACGGAAGCATCACAAAAGCATAGAAATTACACAAGCAATAAAACAAATCAGTGATACTAAAAGAAAAACATCAGTGAGCAAAGGAAAGTGATAAACAGAATAAAGTAAAAAAATTTTTTAAACGCGAAAATGTTTTACTTACACCAACTGACAGACACGTCAACAAAATTGGAATCTTATTTACATCACACAAAAACTACAGTAATCCTACAATAAAATAGAAAATAAGACTTAATAAAAATTAATAAAATATTAAAGCAAAGCTGTATAATAATAATTTTTAAAACAGCAATTAAAAATAAAAAATTAAATTTTTATGTGAGTCGCAAAGTGATTCGAATTATCGTATTTCTAAACTTAAAAAACTTTATTTGACAGTGGATACAAACAATAATAGATTAAAATCAAAAATACTCATCATGATATCATGTCAGCTTCAAAAACTTAACATACAACAAAATTATTTAGATATTTAAAGACAGAAGAAGATTCTGAAACCATACGCAAAATTATTTAAATGTAAACAACAAAACTAAATATGATTAATGTTTTAACTTATTATTTCAAAAACAGTAAAAAAATCTACAAAAACAGTTGCTTTAAACATAAAATCATTTTACACAACGGACAATTAATATAAACAATCAGGTTACTTCAGTAAAATACAGTAATTTTCAAAAGTTTACAGTATACTTCCCTTTGCTTCTTGTCCAGCTTGGTTTACAAGAATCCCAATCTCAGCATTGTTCATTTTTCTACTGGATCAAAGCAGCATCTCGAGAAAAACTGGTAAATTTGAGGATTTTATTCTATTCGTTATGCTTCGTGCTTTATTATTTTCTGTCATATTAAAATTCCATCATATTATTTTATTTTAAATAAATCGTAATTTTTAAAAGATATTCTTTCACTACGAATCATTTTTTATTGAGATAGCCAAAATTTCTTTTCAGGCAGATCCGGCTTTGGAAAATTATTTTAACGCCCACGCCGATGCTGTGAACGCACTCGATTTCAACGCAGATGGCAACCAACTAGGTATAACAGTTTTTCACATTATTGTATTAATACAGGTTTATTGAGCCAGTGCTCTTCAGCAACAGTTGGTAAGGATGGGTTTTTGAAAGTGTGGAATTTGAAAGCACAGACTCGGTGTTATACTTATCCTGATCCAAAGGTAAAATTCACAATCAAACATTCGAGCATTCACTAATGTGCACAGTTGTATAACTGTCAATTTCAGCCGGCTGTTTATTCAGTACGCTTTTCTGCAGATGGTCGACTGATCGCGTATTCTTCCAACAATGACATTATTTTTCGTACACCGACTGTGTTAGCTATTTACAACAAGCACTAGCTATTCACTACGTGTTAACATGCTATATTTACAGGAAATCAAAATCTCGTTCATTCCGGGCTCACCAATCAACAGTTCGATCTATCGATTTTACAAACGCGATCAATCATCAGTTAGCTTCTTGCGCAAATGATAAAACAATCAAAGTAGAAATCAAATAAAATCTTACTTTGTGCATAAAGTTTGTATAAAATGTTTCAGATTTGGCAAATCGATGACGTTAGAGAGCAGTTCTTTTATTCACTCAGAGGACACCATAACTGGGTTCGCTGCATCCGGTAAGGTGCTTTCCTTCAGTGGTTATGTTCTGTTCGATCATGCAGAAGTGCATTCTGTAATTCAACTGCATCAGTTACCTAAAGGAAATACAGTATCTTATGCTCAAGATCATTGAAACTAATTGAAATGAATTTGATAATGTCTTTTTTCTTTTTCACTTAAATTCGATGCATTCATCTGTTCCTGTTTAAATTGCAGCTTTTCTCCGGATGCGAAACTTCTAGTCTCCGCGTCAGATGACTGCACTGTGAAAATTTGGGATTCTCTCAGTCGACGGTGTGTACACAGCTTTTCAGACAATGAAAGCGCCGTACTTTGGGCGGAATTTCATCCGCAGAGTTTTTATATTGCTTCAGGAGGTATAGACAAGACTGTTCGAATTTGGGATTTGCGAATGCTTCGCTTGATTCAAGTATTCAAAGGTAAATTATTACATCAACAAGTTATTCCTCTGACGCCATGCAAAATTATCAATTAAGCATCAAAGTAAAATCGTTTAGAACATTTCTCTCCTGTAACGGGAGTGAGTTTTCATCCAAGCGGCTCGTATTTGGCATCAACATCACTGGATAGTACAGTGAAAATTTACGATCTGGGTGAAGGACGAGTCACGTACACTTTGCATGGACACAAAGTATGAACTGAGCAAAAATAGCTGTTTTATGATAATTTTTTTTTCATCGTAATGAAAATTAAAAAAAAAAACCAATTTCAGGCTGGTGTAAGCTGTGGACAGTTTGACCATCGTGGTGACTTGCTCAGTACTGGTGATTTAAGCGGAAAAGTATTTTTCATCTTCAACCAAATATTGTTATTAACAACTGCAAATTTACACATGTATTTATTTATTTATCCAGATATTGATGTGGAAGGTGAATTTCACGCTACAACCGTCTCCGTCGTCCGTTTCTCCAATCCGAAATTCACTGGCCGACAGAATTCGTGGTCATCCATATCAGCCAACCGGGGTATGGGTTTCACAACTTTCATTATATATGGGTTTGAAGTTTCAAATTTTACAATTTTCCAAATTCATTTCCATTCAGCTGCCAGTTTGGACAGAACGACATGATCGTGGAACAGACGAAATTGAACGACCAAAACAGAATGCCAACTGTCAAACATCACCTGAGCATCATGAAAGACGTCGCTTTGTCCCATCGGATGATGTTGCTGCTGCCGGTACAGCATGTCAACACTGCGAACAAGCATTGCAAGCGGTACCGAAGGATTTGAAAAAAACACTCAGCGACATTTTACAACAGCTGAGCTTACTCACCGAAACTGTTTCATTGTTGGAAAAAAGACTTAGTCGTAATGAAAAAAAGGTTCAAGAAGTATTAGAAACAACTCGTCGTAATGGTGGTAAATCTTGAATTACCTGAAATGAAATGTACGCATGTTTATTATCGATTATCGATTATTATTATTATTATTAGTGCTTTTCTTCTTCTTATGCTTTAACCCCACCCTATTTACTATTTTAAATTGTTAATTAGCAAGACCATAATAATACCACAGCATCCTTTTAAAACTGTTGAGCACTGATTTATTATTATTATTTTTTAATTCTCTTGTTGCCAAAGTGAATGAAGAGAAGAAATATTAAAACGTATCTTTTTTACGACACTTTTCGCCAAATTTTTTCAAAATAAAATGAAAACATCAGCTTCTGAATTGTATGCATGCAAGCTGATTACATAATTTTAAACTATTTTACAAATAACACTTTTCACATGTTGTCCAGGGTAGCAGTGAGACTGCTGAACCAAGGCAATAAAGCCATCACAACGCCAACAATCAATATAATACATTGAAGAAGTGTAAAAAAAGAGCACTGAAAAAAAGTACAAATTATTTTATTGTTGTCAGCTTTCAATTAGTTGTTCAGTGAAAACAGAAGGCAACTTACTAATCCTAAATAGCCGCCAAGTTCTTCGCACTGACATGACTGTTCTTTAATTATGCTGCTGCGTTCAGATGGAAAAAGAATATTTTCTTCATTCGAAGCGATGACATCTGAAACGTTCATGACTCCCTGGTGATTTTCTGTTTCATTCAACTAAATGGAAAAATAAATTTTTTAATAGTTAATAATAATTTTAGAAAAGTATACCAAATTTCCAACTCACTTGTAGACGCAGTAGATCTGCTTCTTGGTTAGCGGCTATCAATTGTGCAAGCCAAGAACTTTTTTCCTCATCCAATACCGTCTTTTCTTCGTGCACAGCATTGTACGATTTTAAAAGTTCTGCATATCTCGTTTGCAAAAGTGAATTTTCTTGCGCTGAGCTGAAAAGAAATATTTTCTCTTTTTTAAATTAAAATTGCATACTAAAACATATATGTATTTCCAGTTTTACACATACAGCTTCACTTCTTTTTCAACAGCTGCAATGCGTTGACGTAAATTTGAACATTCGTGCTTGAGTGATGCAAATTCTGCTTAAAAAATAAAACAGATTTTTTAACATCAACAAAAAATATTTCAGCGAAAATTTTAAAATAACAATTATAGCAACAACGGCTACCTTCGTTACATGACAACTGTGGCTGCGGCGCATTATTTTTATCTTCAACGGAAAAAGTATCCGTGCAACCATCTGCACCATCCAACGACGAAGCTATGCTAAGTAGATTCCACTCACCTATATAAACAAAAATAAATAAACGCATATATACATATGCTTTGAAAAAAATTTTTTTAAAAATAATTTCACTCTTGTGCAATACCTAGAACCTCTTCTGCTACATCGGCGTGGTGATCGGTTTCTTTGAGAGATTCTTTAAAGATATCTAGAAAAATAGAAAAACTTTATTTTCAAACAGTTTAATCAGTTTTAAACTTTCTCCAAATTTTAAAACGCTGTACTATTAATAGACCGAAGGCAATCTTTAAGTAGGTTATTACTTCTTTGGTCATCACTCGTTAACATGCCTATAATAACCATAATTCAAAACGAAATTGTTTTAATAAACAACAATATTACCCTGAATGCACATCATCTGAGTGTAAACACTCTGCAAATCCTTCTCATTTCGCCTCAACTGATCCACAAGTTGCTGATTACTTTCCACCGCTCTTCGACAGATACGTTCGTGGTCAACTAATTTCACTTACAAAAAAAAGGTACATTAAATATAAATGTACAGCTCAAAATACAACTAATATTAGCTTGTACAAATACAAAACATGTGTAAACTTTTACACTGATCCCATTTAATGGAATGAACAAATAAAAATTTAACCTTAGAAAATAATTTTAAAAGACAACATAAGCTACAACCACTGCCGTAATTGAATACATACATTTTCATACAAATATAAATTCAAAAAAACATTCATTGATAAATATGATAATAAGTAAATATTTTTTCAAATGTGAACGTATTTATAAATAAAATATAAATTTCTCAATAGATTTTATTACAAATAACACTGTTAAATTACTACATCATAAAAAGGTAAATTCAAACAAAACTTAAAATCATAAATTACAGAGAAAAAACATATATTAAAAATCATATAACAGTTAGAAACATAATTTAAAAAATATACACATATCAAAGTTATTATTAATAAATAATACTATACTTTTGTATTTGCCGATGATGCATTCATTTTTATCACAAACAAAAGTCAGATCAGAAATTTGAGCAAGCAGTTCAGTGCATCTTGCACAATGCGCTTTGGTTTCATCGCCTTGGCCATTCATGTCGTCTTCCAATTCATGATCACTAGAATGACCATTTTGGAATGCGTTTTCGGGAAAGTTCTTGGAATATAACGTCTGCTTGAAGCTCGATTCCAGTTGACAAACTTGGTCTATCAAACACGACAAAAGTATATTATAATATTATATATGTATATATGGGGTAATAATATCAACCTTTGAGAAAGGCAACTAATTCTTCGTTTTTAAATTTCTGGTACACCACATTTTCAAACCGCGCTAAATAAAAATGCCGAATTAAAAAAGCACATTTTAAGTAATAACTAAAAGTAATACCCATAATATCTGATACAGCTTGTTCAACTAAAAAGGATAATCGATCGTTTGATGCAAGCAACTGCTCTAAAAATTAAAAATTATTATAAAAACGGCAATTCCATTACATCAGATTACTTTGCAATGAGAAATTTACCTTCTAAATGCAGAGCTTTCTGTTGACTATTCTCTAATTCTAATTTTGCTTTCCTGAGATCTTCTAAAATATTCATCGATAAAGCTAAGCCACGTGAAAACATTATGTCAAAAAGTACCAGTCAAATCTTGAGCTTGCTTTCGACTGAATTCAAGTGCATCAGCAAAACTACTCGGCTCCAGCATATGCTCCACTTCGCATTTTGCTACAGATGTATTACTACTGTTCAAATTAGCATCGCGGTTCTGTTTAACCTGTGGGTAGAAAGAAATCTTTTAAACAATTTTCACAATTTACTGCAAACTGGAGTAAATTTACATTTTCGCTGCTACTATCTTGATCAATCAATTCACTCTTGAGCTTTTTTATTACATGACAATCGTTTGATAACAACAATTCAGTAGATTCTTTATCCAATTCTTTGGTATCTTTTAAATTTTCTTTCGAAACTGAAATACAAAGTTAAATGAAAAATCAAAATATGATAATTTGAAATAAAAATTGAGTTTCAATATTATACCTATGGCAGAACTTGGCACAATTTTATCACGATTAGCGAGTGCTTTGTCAGGCTGAAGTAAAGTATAAATTTATTAATAAAAACAAAAAAAAAGAAAAAATTTCCATAAAACGGTACCTCCATTTTCACTTTATCGTTGATCTCATTTTCTTGCTTAACAACCAAATGAACTTGTGCTTCCAACAGCTGACATTTTAATTCTGCTTCCTAAACCAAAAAGTAAAAAGCATGATTACACCGAACATGCAAAAATATGAAGATTGATTAAAAATATATGCCTCGAGATCTTTATTCAAATCATGGACACGCTTTAGACATTCATTGTGCTGCTCTGTAACTAATGCCAGTTCTTTTTGTACAGCTTCATAGTCATCTCGCAGTTGACCACACTGCTTCACCGTACTTTCTAAACACTGTTCAACATCACCGAGCCTCTGTAATGCATCCAGTTTTTCCTGCATTACACGTCTAATAGCCTCCTGCAAACAAGAGAAAATCATTATTTAAACAGGATAAATCTAAATGCAAAGTGAATAAAAAAATCAATACTTTTGCAGCATTTTCATATTTTTCCTTTTCATCAGTAAGGCTTAGCAGTTGATTACGTAGCTGACTTTCTGGAATATTCTGTAAAAACATGAAAACTTTCTCTTAAATTATCCTTGCATGAGACAATCTTTGAAAGAAAAATAATATGATAATACCTTACTGCATATCCTCAACTGACTTTCCAACATTTCAATTCTGGATAATAATCTGTCCTCATCGATTAAAGCATTCCAACATTCATTAGTTGCATCCTGAGTAGTTACCAGTAGTGCTTGCAAAGCTGTCATTTTGCTTTCCATGATCTTTTCACGGTAAACTGCTTCCTGTAATATACATATTAAACTGGATAAATTAAATGATCACTTTTGCAAAATTTTCAATTTAGCAAACATTTATTATTATCAATGAAGAAATTAGAAATAAAAGAAATCAAATTTGAGCAACATAAATTAATTTCTAATTCTTTCCTTTTTTAAATTATATTAATTCCAATCAGCATACGTGTATATGATATATTGTAAAGAGAAATTCGTCATTATTCTACTGATTGAATTTAAAGTTGTGAATCAAAAACAACAGCACAGATTTATTTAGGTTGTTATTAGAAAATTCACATCATCAATAAGAAATCAACGAAATACGCAAATAATTAAAAATCACCACACGATCACTATTGCCAGCTGACAACTAAAACTAAAACAGCCGTTGAAAAGCTAATCACGAATGAAAGAGAAATTAAAAATCCTTCAACTGTTGTCTGCGTGATGAATTTATAAAAACAAATAAATTTTCAAACAGCTGTTGCAGGTGGCCAAATCATTTCACAATATGACAATACATTTACTTTACCAACGAAAAATTGCTTTCGTGAATAAATAAAATTTTTCTTTCAACAGTTTCAAAAATTCATAAATTCAACTGCTTTGGCTTAGGAATTAAGGGGAAAGACACAGTAGTACCCAATCTTAACTGTAAAATACATTCTCAAAAAAATTTTATTTAATCAAAATAACTTGAATGAAAAACTAACGCCTCATGTCTGATTAAATGAGTCTGAAGTATTAAATGCTAATGCGCAGCATGCGTAATAAAAAAAATGTTGACATAATTTAAAGATTTAATTGAAAATTAGCTGCTATATTAACATAATTATGCCATGGAAATTTTACATCGCGACCTGCTCTTCTGTCAATGATTACATTCCACTCAACAGTCAACCAAACACAACCTATCACGAATAGCGCAGTTTAAGATGACATTTTTGGTTAGAATTAAGTTTAAACATAAAGTGCCAACGCTTTCAAAAGTTGAAAATTTCAGTATCCACTTAGTAAAAATTTTTGAATAAAAGCAATTCATTTTCACAATGAAAATACAAACACGCACTCGAATGTATTGCTGCACTTGAAACAATTCTTGGTTGGAAATTGCTTGACTAGCATCAATATTGTACGCACTGACGAGATTTGTCATTGAAGAATCGGTGCTAAAATATGAAAAACATACCAACATTTCAAATACATCAAAACCAAAATAAAATACGTTTCACGAGGCAAAGCTTCAAGTCCATTCGGATGGTAAAGACGAAGCATTGCCACAATACAACCGTGAGAAAATGAAGTGCCATTACGAGTATTTTCAACAATTTCCACTCCAAGTTGAATCAAATCACCAGAAAAAACTTCCTTCGGCAAACTTTCTTCGGATGCTTTCGAAAGACGCTGACCGTTAATGAACGTACCATTGCTACTTTTCGTGTCTCTCACATAAAACTGAAAAATTAATTAATTATGCTCTTCATCTGAATATGAAGAACAATATTATAAATACTTACACTGCCATCTTCATACCAAATCAAAGCGTGATTTCTAGACAGCACTTTACAATCAAATACAAAGTTATTGCTTGACGCCTGCAATTTGGCTAAAGAGCGACCAATTTTAACAGGCTCATCGCTGAGAGCTACACGACGATGCTCAAATGGGTGACTATTTTCACAAGGCGTTAAAACAGCACAAGCAGCACCGAATTCCATATTCTACAAAGGCACCTAAAGAACAAAAACAGTAGGAAGACTTTAATCAAAGCACAGAACTAAAACCCATATACATCATCTACATGTACGTGAAACATCAATTACGCAAATTTACAAAACATACTAATTTTCAAAAATAAACACATACACACTATTTTGAAACAGAACATCACATTTAGAAAATCATTTCTGTAAACAAAATGCTGTTCACTGATTATTTCTAAGAATCAATTCATTTGCACAAACATACCACACACAAAAGGATTAAATTACACAGTGAAGCAAAAAATTAAAAAATATAAAACGTACAAGAATCCACAACCATCTATCACACTGAAATTATTAACCGATCAAGAAAAGCAAGAAACAATGCAATATGTTGTATAAAATTAATTTAAAAATTAATACAACAACTACACATTGGCTTCTTCGAGTTGATCATGCATAATGAATATTACGATAGTTAAAGATGATTAGGTATAAATTTTAATTCGATGACAGTAGATACTTCGTTGAATTTTCTTAAATCTGAATTATTAAATTCAAATGAAAATTTAATTTTACTAAAATTTATACAATTTATTTTTCATATCTTAAAATTTGTTTTCAAACCTGCTTCATTGTATTTTGAATAAAAAATAACAAATTTTGAGCTAGATTTCGAGCTATTTGAAATATTAAAAATTTCAAAATTTCAAATATTAAAAAAAACAAACTGCTAAACAGCTAAACATATATTGAATAAATGGATTTTAAGTGTGATATTTAGCAAGTTTGGCCTGTGTATGAGAACTGTGAAATAAAGAGAAATTTGGAAGAAAAGGTTTTATTTATATTATAACTGTATTAGTAAAAAGAAATCAGTACCTGTTCAACTTATGGATTGCTGTAGTTGTTGCTGATAGTTGAACTTTGGTGCTCTGTGATCAATCTTCCGTAAAACGCTGCACTAATTTCAGTGAACTATCAAAACTGAATGAACGCACAGGTCAGCATACAGTAGAAAACACTGTAAATACAGTGTTTTTAGAGAATTGCTTATATTGGATTGTAGTCAAAAAGAATATTCTTTACTTTGAATAAATTTGTCGAGATGAATCTTCGTACACTTGTCTCAACGGTGTTTTCAACAGTGCATCGTTGTTTTTCTTCCAACGCACAGAGTTTGCCTGGATTCAATTATATTCTCCTGAGTCAACCGCAAGAACACGTTGTTCATGTCACGCTAAACAGACCAGAAAAGATGAATGCTTTAAACGAATTGTTTTGGAGGTACTTCATTAAATATTCATTTTGAACATATGCAAATTTTAAGGTTGCATTTTATGCTTTTTATTTCAGTATTTTGATAATGGTAGATGCATTTAGTAAAAATGTTTTTCATTAAAAAAAGGTTAATTAAAGAAATAATAAAATTTACTTTTATGGATATTATTTAGAGAAATCGGAGAATGTTTCCAGTATCTTTCGACGTATGGAAAATGTCGTGCAATTGTTTTGAGTGCCAATGGCCGTACATTTTGTTCAGGAATAGACTTCAATGATTTGGCAAAGTTCGCATCCATTGCGTATAATGCAGATGAAGATGTTGCTCGTCGTGCTTTCAAGTTGCGTTCAATGATTCAAAAATTTCAAAACTCATTCACCACTCTAGAAAAGGTAATTTATAGTGTGTAAATGCATTTATTTTTTTTTCATGCAGTTTACCCATGAAGCGCTCTTTTGTCTGCCCATTTTCAAGATAACTAGCTGAATTGATGTTTTTTCTTGAAGTGTTCAAAACCTATAATTGCTGCTATCAATGGAAATTGCATTGGTGCTGGCGTTGACTTGATCTGTGCTGCTGATATACGCTATTGCAGCGATGATGCTTCTTTTCAAATACGAGTAAGTTACAGTATTTAGAAATGAAGGTTGCTGTTACAGTAGTCCATGAAGTGGAATAAATTATTACAAAAGAATCATTTTATAAAATAGGAAGTGGATATTGGAATGGCTGCCGATGTAGGGACGCTTCAGCGCCTTCCAAAAATTGTTGGAAATCACAGTCTTATGAGAGAATTAGCTTTCACTGCTCGATCAATGTTGGCTGAAGAAGCTCTCGAATTTGGCCTCGTCAATCGAAAATTCAACTCACATTCAGAACTTGTAGATGCTAGTTTACAAATAGCTGCTAAAATTGCCGCTAAAAGTCCCGTAGCTGTCCAAGGGACCAAGCTTGAATTAAATTATGCAAGAGATCATCCTGTTGACGATTCATTGCATTCAGTGGTGAGTAGTATAACTGTGATTGTATTTTTTTGTTTGCAGATGTGATATATGAAAATTTTCTTCCCTGCAGGCCAACTGGAATATGTGTATGTTGCAGAGTGAAGATGTGATGAAAGCAGCAAGTGTTACAATAAATCGAGAGAAAAATGAAGCGGTTACATTCGATACATTATGAAAATGAAACTTGAAACTTTAACTTTAAAAACGTTCACTTTACTTATTATTCTTTTCGATTTCTTTTTTTCTTAATTCGCAGTCATTTCAATACGAAATTCAAAGTCATTCATCATTTTACTAATTTGAGAAGAAAATCATACATTTTAGTAAGAAAAAAGAGTACCACCTTGCATTACACCAATTATTGCTAATCAAATCGATATATCAATAAAGCACGTTGAAAATTTATGATTAATAATATATTTTATACGCAGAAGAAAAAAAGAAGATAGATATATTAATTACGATGCAAAGAGAATGAATGGGTAGACTTAATGTCAAATAATTGAATAATTAAATAAATATTTGTGTTTGATTACTGTAGTAATGTTTATATTTCTGTGGATCTATATGGATGTAAGTTTTCAAATTTGAAGCATAAATGGACTACCAGGAACATGCTTATTGCCATAAAGTACGTGAACGAAGCAAGTGCCACGTTCACGTACCATATAGTTAATGTGGAAAATGCCACGTCCTACGTGTTTGATGTGCGTCTCTTCGGCAGGTCCTTTCTGCGTCATAACGCAAACAAAGAGCAAATCTTGTCCTAAAAACAGAAAAACAAGCGCAGTTAGAATTCCGTTGCAACAGGCTGATACTTGTCAACTGATAACATGATACATGTACCTGCTCGTGAGCAATCGACGTTGAAAATATTCTGGCGACTTGCAAATGCCTTTTTCAAGCCGGCTCCTTGGCAAACTACTAGCGCAGCATCACCATAATATTTCGGCACTTGCATTGCGGCACCTTCGCTTGATTTCGACACAGTATTGATGTTCACTTTAGAAGATTCGTTTATGCCACTTCCACCCAGATGCTGGCCTGCAAATAAAGGAGGAGTTAAAAAAGGAACAATTAATAAACATATTTACGGAACACATTATATATATATATATATATAATACCGGTGACATTAATCTTGAACGGTGATCCAGGAATATGAATTCCGTTGTACTTGATGGTTACGAAATAGTCACCAGGCGCTAATGGCGTGTAGCGTACTTTGTAGCCAATTTCCACGTCGTATGCATCGAGAGTTGCTTTGCTCGGTCCATCTAATTGAACTTGTAAATTTCCTGGTCCGACGTGACATGTGTTGATAGTAAATTCACATTTATGTCCAGTGATGCCAGATCTTAAACCTTCACCAATTACGGTAACACCGATCGGGTCGACTTCACCTTTCGGTCCAGCTCGAAATCGGAAAGGTGAATCTTTCATGTGAATACCATCGAGTGTAATGTGCAGATAATGATTACCGATCTCTTTCGGAACAAATCTTATCGCGTACGACTCTGTATTGTACAAAACAATGCAAATATTTTGTGAATTAAAAAAATACGTAACACTGCAATATTTTTTACCATGTTCTTCAATTGGAGTGATGAAGCAGTCGTCAGTTGCACCAGAAGGTGAAAATACTTTGGCATCGAGGTTTCCTTCAGCGCCGTGTGTGACCAGGGTGAAAGTAACTGGCTTGTTCACAGCTAAGCCGTAAGAGTCAGGAAAAGAGCAAACCTCAAGTTTCCTCGCCTCGCCCGTTGGCGACGAAATGTACACTTTAAAAGGACTGTCCGGTATGTGTTTTTCATTAAATTTGATTGCCACATTGTAATCTCCTGAACAAAAAAAAACCACAACATTGCGACAGAAAAAGTTCATGAAGAAGAAACCGATAAGCTGAATCACCTGGTTTAGTCACACAGTAAGAAATGTAACCATCGCCGGTTCTATATTCGTGGTATTCTAGCTTTGCTTTTGATGGTCCTTCGATGTAAATTTGCAACGTCCCAGCACCCGCTTCTCTAGAGTAGATGCTGAAAAAGCACGGCATATTCACTTCACCACTAATGAGTCCAGGTCCACCGGCATGCACTTTGTGGGTTCCACTATCTTGGAACGGACCCACCGTGTACTGGAATGGACTACCAGCGATATGCTGTCCATGTCTCAGTACGGACAACGTGTGCACGCCCAACATTTGCGGCGTGAATCGAATCAAATAGATTTCTTCTGAATCTTCACAAAGTTCAACGTCTTCAATTACACCTTCAGGATTCATGACGCTTGCGGTTAGATCAATCGCCGAAGATCCTGGAATTTTCAGCGATACATGACAATCATCGCCTGGCATTACACAAGGTGATGCTGGGACTGTTTGTTCAATTGTTTCAGTGACTGTACCAACACCTTTGCCTTCACAATGCAAAGTGAATGGACTACCTGGAAGGGAAAAAAAATCTACATTGAAAAGGAGCAAAATTTGGTTTCATTTTGTTTTCAATAAAACCTGGTACGTGGTGATCAGCAAATTTCACATTCAACACATACAAGCCAGGTTCAAATGGTTTATAAAATATTTTGCACGTTTTATCTTTATTGTCTTCATATTTGATTTCACACCTAGACGGGCCTTCCAAAGAAACGCTCACACCTCCATATCCTTAGACAATAATTAATAAAAACAATGGTAACAAATTCAAAATACAATATTGTTAAAAACACACAAACTTCCCACTTACCAGCTTGACGAGTATCCAACTGGAAAGAATTAAACTCTTGAGTAATTGCTTGGCTAGTTCCTGCACCAGTCACTTTCACTTTACTGGCGTCGCCAACATCAGCTTTATTGACCGTTATACAAAACGGTGAGCCGTGAATCAATTTGCCACGCTTCTTCACGGTTACCAAGTGTTCTCCTGGTTCACGTGGCGTGAACGACACTCCTGATAAAAATATCGAAAACAAAAAGTTATTATAAAAAGTAATTTCATAAAAAAAATATATATATTACCCAAATTTCCAGAATCCAACCTTCGCGTCAGACACGGTTCTTCAATACCGGAAGGACTTTTGATAGATGCACTCAGTACACTAACGTCCGGATCGGTAACTTTAATCGACACTTCACTTGTAGAACCAACAGAAATTTGTGCTCGTTTTCTTCCTTCTCCTGTAAAAATAGTTCATTTTACGTTATAGTTGCTTAAAATACAAATACATAAATAGTATCAATTATTATAATTGTTGCTGCTGTTACCAGAAACAGTCGCTTTGAAAGGTGATCCTTCGATAGTCTTTCCAGCGTACTGAATGTGAACAGTATATTCTCCAGGTGCTGGAGGAATCCAAGTAATCGAACAAGTGCCATCTTTATTATCGTGGCACTTTACATCTGCTTTGGCTGGACCTTCGATTTTAACTGACAAACCACCTACAGAAAATCAGCAAATACAACAAACAAACAAACCATCAATAAGCATTAAATTGTTGTTTATGGTAACAACAACAAAATCGGCATGCATAATGCAAAATAGTCGAGTGAATAATTTAAACAAACGTACCAAAAAAATTTTCAGTTAAACAGAAACAAAGCGGTTCATTTACAATACTAATATGACAAAAAATTATAAATCGAATACGCATCAGTGGAAAAATGCAATCGTTGCTTTGGAAAGAAACCAACTTTGAACATTAGTTGAGATTGTCTGAAATTAAATTCTTCTGTTTTTAATTTAACAGCAACTTAATATCTGTGCAAAGAATTCAACTCTGATGCAAAGATTCTATAAAAACATCCAGCTGAAATTTAATATACTGTGTTTGCTAGCTTCAGTTTTCAGAAGCTTGTGTTCACCGTTCTGAAGAACGTTTGACGTGAACGTCAGGTTGAACAGAGAAAGAGGAACACTTTCTTCGTTGAGTAAAATACGAAACTAACTTGTCGTTCTCAGAAAAAACACGACATAAAAAATGCGTCGTGTAAAACAGTTTTTATAGATTGAAAACATGAACATCTGAATTAAAAGATTTTACATTAAACTTTTCCCACAAGAGCATCCATCTTCTTCATTTCCAGCTTAACTCAAAATGCTGCTTTTATCTGAAAAAATATTTACAAACTTTCCAAGATGCATTTTTGCATAATAAAATGCAATAGGATGTTATCCGAACTGCATTTCTTCAGAACGTTCATGCTGTATGTTCATGAAAAATATTAACAATAACTACAAATATGCATATAAATCCTCTGTGACATTCAATCAGAAATCTATTAAACTACTTGCTTTACAAATAAATATTTCTAAAAATATTCAGTTCATTTTATTATTTAAAACTTCTTAATACAAATAAATTACGGCTGCTCAAAGCATAAAAATAAGTAATTCATTAAAAAAAAGAATTTATGAATGACAAGCGTGTGGATTGGATTATTAATAGATAAATGCACACAGATACGAAACACAATCAAAATGACAATAATGAACTGCCATTTACTTTGCGCAAACGATTTTCACTTGTTTCATCAGTTCCTATTTTGAAGTAAAAAATAACACATACGCGCGTATTCTGCGATAACGTTTTCCGCTTTGGATAAAGAAAAATATTTTACTTTACCAGCATTTGAGCTAAAAACAATATTCAAATATTGTAAATAATTTCTGAATGTACAATTTTCCCACCATAAGTTTCAAAATTGAAATTTTCAATTTGTACAGTAATTTTGAAAAGCATTTTTTAAAACCCTACATCTATCCATCCATCTGCATATTTACGTACAAATGTTAATACAAATCTTAGTGCGCTTTAAATACAGATTAAATTTTCAATAAAATTTGAATTTGAAAAAGAAAGCATGCTATTCATTTATTGACATACTGCTCCCTCAACCGTCAAAATTAATAACAAACATTTTAACTGTCATAGAAAATGTCAGAACAATAATGTGTGACATGAACAGCTGAAACAATTAACCAAAGTATACTTTCAATAATAATCAATCAAAACAATCAAATTGTTAAAATTTTCACAAAACCACAGCGCCAAAATCAATGACGCAATTAGCAAATCTGCAATGCTGAGATTCATATTTTAAGTCAAAAATATGTTTACCAATTAATTAATTAAGAAAAAATATATTTCAAAATGCTGAAATTATTTTTTTTAATTTATACTTCGGTTTGCTTTTACTTGATCTCAAAAAGTAAAAAAAAGCAAAAGCACAATTCAAGCAATACATTTAAATAATACTATTACTGCTAGTATACATTGAGTACAGTGAAATTGTGCATTTTGAAGAGAAAATAATCTTTGTTCAAAAGTTTTCAAAAAGTAATTATTGTGAGTGAACACTGCTCGAATAGAAGAAGAAGAAAAACAATTAACAAAGAAAATGCAGGTCGAACAATGATTTCAATTTCAATTTTTCAAAAGCAGATGCATCGCGCAGCTGCTTGATTTACGTCTTGAAGAAGAAAAGTTCAATCAAATTTCAACATGAAAAGATTTTTGTGCATGATAAAAGCGGTGGTGAGTAAACAAAACAACAAATAAAATTTATTTTGTCAAAAACTGTGCGTGTTTTATGATAATGGATGGCTAATATTGCTTTTGAACAGTTGCACAATGAATAAAAATAGACAACTCTATTTCTCCCGAGCCAAGTGTAATATTACATAAACGCCTATGCTATAAAGATGCAGTTGCGTTGTTAATGTTTTCACACCTCTTGCAATAGCTGGAAAAAGTAACAATTCATCATTTTACGTTTCAAATATTTAACATATTGATGCAATTAAATATCCAACTATAACATCTATTTTCACAACTATTATCCAATATTTTCAACGTGGCCAATGAAGCCAGCCATTCTAATATATAATAGCAGTGGTGGTAGTAGTAGTAGTAGTAGTAGTAGTGGTAGTAGCAAATTGATCAGACTATGATGTGCAACGCAGATTTCAGAAGCTAATGACTTGTCTAGTTGAGAATATTCGAAAATTGAAATATTCCTCGCACTATTAAACACTTACATGCAAACAAGCGCGCCTCTATAACCGAAAACTCCATTCATCATAAGGAAAAGTATATATCTTAAACTGCAGTTATGTGACAATTCACTATACCTTCTCTAGCTACTAAAAACTCAACGAAAAACCAATCGCAATTCAGTAAAGAACAGAAATACCACATTGAAAAAAAAAACACTTCACTATGTGGATGAAATGAAATAAAGCAAAGCAATGCAAGCAAATGTGAACACTACAAAGCAGCCAATTAACAACTCCAGTACTTACCAGAAGCCAAAATGCTGCTTCCTACAAAACACCAGTCAGTACAAAGGAAGAAGAGAATAAAGAATGCAAAATTTGCAAATTTAATGTAAAAAGTAATAAATAACAGTGATTAAAATGGTTTGCTGCCTACCTCCTCTGGGTTCCCTCGCGCAAACGGTGAACTGAGCTGGCTCACCAGCTATTCCAAATGATAAACCATTTCCGTATGCAGTCACATAGCCATCGTCGACTTGTCCAACGTGAAAACTAAATGGACTGCCTGAAAGTAATTGTGTTTCAAATCTGCTTTATTAAAATTATAAAAGAAGCAAATACCTGGTACGTGCAGACCATCATGTTTGATTTGCAGTTCGTGCAAACCGACTTCAGACGGTTGATATTTAACACTGACCGATCCATCGGCATTGTCACGTATAATAGGGGTGTCAGTCTTTTTACTCGGCATCACTACTTTTGCAGTCAACCGTCCTGTTCCTGGTAAGGCGAATGTCCAACTCTTTTCTGAAAATTCTGTTTCAGCACTGTTGTCTTCAGCAATACCGCGGCTCACTACCACTGGTGTTGCGATTAAAGTTTCACCAACTGAACCACGACGCGATAATTCTCCCTGAAACACAACAGCGCATATTAGAATAAATATAATATAATATAATATCTATGATTATGAAATTCAATTTTTATAAAAATTGCCAACTGTGACAATAAAATAACGAAAATCAAAACAGAGCAGAAGCCAAAAAAGCAAAAATATAATAAACAACAGCAAAGATCCTATTATGAAAGTATATTCAAACAAAGCAGCAGAATGTTGAGTAAATTTTACTATGGTAAAGAGTTCCTTCCCCTGACTGCACGCATGCAGGCGCAAACTGAGGCCACGGCAGCTGTGTAGCTGCTACGATAGTTGCGGCCAATTGCTGCGACTCCTAACCGACAGCAATGCAACTTGCCCTACACCAATGACTTGTCGCTTTTCAACAAAGCCCAATTTTACTTAATAAATTCATTCGGCTACATAAAACTAAACGTCGACAAATTAAACGCCTGCTCATCTTCATCAACAATGGAATTCATTAATTTTTGCTTTCGGAAAGCTAACAAAAATAAACACCAAATTGCAATGAAACTACGCTTAATAGTCTGCTGTGATTCACTGAAGAACAATTTCCTACTGTATTAATTCTCAATTTTATAAAATTGATACTTTTTGAAAATTCTTATTCCATAATTCCACCAATACAAAACAGTTCATCATTGAAGTCAAGAAAAAAAGTCAAATAAACATACAGACTAATTCAAATCAACTAGCCCTTCCAATCGACTAACATCACTAATAATTAAACAAAATTAACAATTATTATTCTGTTGTAAGGTTCTGTCCTGTTTAAATTGCTCAACTCAACCGTTGTGCCAACAGTTTCACTTAGGAGCAACATTTTATATAAATGTTATCATTTGAGCAAGATCAAATTACTCGAAAATTTTTTTTTCACAAATACACTTTATCTGCATTACACAAGGAAACAAATATAGTTCGTGCTATGCAAATACATTTATCAAAAGAATGCATTCATTACCCTGATAAACCATTGCCCTTTTTGCAAAATTTGTCCTCCATAGCGAACAGTTATCCGATAGAGTCCAGGATTTGGAAGTGTGTAGAAGAGCAAGCAAAAATCATCATGCTGCTCCACCACAACGTTAACTATTTTAGTAGGAGGTTCTGCGGACAAAATTTGACAAGTAACACGACCACGGCCAGCAGGATCAGTCGACACTTTGATACACTGTTCTTCACCAACAGTAGCAGTTTCGAAACGTCCTTCTGAAAATTATTACAATAAAAATTAATGAAATTCCAATTTTACATAAATAAATATATTTAAAGCTGAAACTCACCTTATTTGGGTTGAAGAAACAAATGACCCGTTGATTTCAAATAAATATCAAGCCGTTTAGCTATTTAATTTAATATTTCATAATGAATAATGAAGGTTCTCGAAAACATCAATGATTTTTATGCATTGGATAACAGAAGTATTTAATTTCGTTATCATGCAGCAAAAGTTTTCCCTTTTCATCTTAAGGTATCTTCATATTTTCACAAATATACCTTGTTGAACAATAAAAATAATCTCCCTCAAGATAATAAAACGAAATTAAAGTTAATAATTTTCAATTTAACTAAACGGGAATAAAAAAAACATAGAACTCCATACCTGCAATCTGGCATTTCAAAAAATCACCACCAACAGGCAGTACACGCAAAGCAAAAGGACTATTCAGTACCGGCTCATCGCCATACTTGATCGAAATGTCATAAGTGCCCGCAATATCCGGTATAAAAGCAAACTTATCCAGATGAGTGCCCTTTTCTGTGTGCTTTGTTGAAACCGGCAAACCCTCAGGGTCCTAGCAAAAAGGTTTCAGCATCATAATTAGGGAAAACAAATCAGAGTAATTATTTCTTTTAAAGAAACCTTGATCATCACTTGCAACGCTCCATAGCCTGCCTCAGAAATATCAACAGACAATGTAACTGGATCACAAACGTAATAAAAATTTTCGAGTCCACATCCGCGCACCTTTACTTTTTTTGCTTCGCACTTCGGCAATACGCGCATACAATATGGACTAAAAATATACTGTATAAATTCAAATTGAAGCTAATAAATAAACAGATATATATATATATATATATATATATATATATGTGTGTGTGTGTGTGTGTGTGTGTTTGCCTACCTGTTTGGAATTTCTTTTCCACCATATAAAATGTGCACTTTGCAATTACTGTCAACTGCCGGTGCATAATAAGTAACTTTGTACACACCATGAGCTTGTTCGACAATTTCTGGCTGTTTTGGCGCAGCTCCACATTCTGAATCAACCAACACCTGCAACTGAGCTGGTCCACTTCTTGTAGTGTCAACCAAAAACTGCAAAGGAAGATCAAATCGACAGTTCTTCGATTCCAAACCTGGACCCCAAGCACGCACCAAATTCGGATCTAACGGTGGCTCGATGAGTGCAGTGAAAGGACTACCTTCAACAGTTACCGTGACAATTTAGAGGCAATTAGTCAAGGTACGACAAATAACAACCAAATAAACCTGGAATATGCTTTTCAGCAAATGTGACGGAAATTTTATATACTCCAGCCTTTGAAACCACATACTCAACAGTACATGAACCATCAAGATTATCCGCAGTTGATATTGTCGACTCTGAGGGCCCTTCAATTGCTATGTTCAGTTTTCCAGATCCAGCACCCTAAAAATTATCAAAATTACCATAGTTCTGATGACTAAATTCCAAAGTAATGAATTCAATTTCAAATCGCACCTTTGTGTCCACGCGGAAACGACAAGGAATACCGACCAGACCAGCTTTCAGTCCGGCACCTTGAACTTTGCATCGTGTTTCATCATGTCCGTCAACTGCATGCACAAGCAGAGGTTGCGCCGTCAATGGAACATCATCATATGAAACTTGTAGTTCATGTTTGCCTGAAAACTTGCTTTTTTATATGCATATTATTCGTAAGAGCAAATTATATTCCATTTGTTTCATAAATTTTCAGCAAACTACTTTAAGTAGCCCCTGTTAATCAATCTGTCACAGAGTCGGCCTTCAGTGATTCAAAAAACTATTACACAAACACAAAGAAATTTCACTCCTCACTAACGTCGTTGCATCAATTTTCCCATTAGATACAATCTGGCAGGTTTCCTTCAAGTACACCACATCACGTTACATCACATCACATTACATTACATTACATTACATTATACATTACCTACCCAAATATTGCTACATAAAAGTTTAAATACGATAAAGTATTTCATATAAAAATAAAAAAGTAAAATAAAATTTCTAAATATTTATCTAAACAATACGAACCTTCAACAATTGTCGAATAAAATATTCGATAAGTTCCATCCTTTTCATTTTTGACATGACATCTTGCCATATTCCCATCAGGTGATCGAATGGCGCAGCTAACTTCAGCATTGCTAATTTTCTTTGTCAACGCCGTAGTGTCGACAGTAAATTCACTTATGGAATTTATGAATACTCCTACAATAATTATATTTCACAGTTTGTAACAAAAAAAACTGAATTGGCGATTCAGCGAACTGAACATCATCTCTGCATTGTGATATCATTACCAACTGGCCAATTAACAGTTGAAAATAATGCGTTGCATTATTTAAAATTTATACCTGTCAATGCAGTTGAATTATTCATACAATGCAATTACATATTTTAATAATCAAATAGGATTATTTATTTCTTCACACTTTTCAAGCTGTTAAAATTATAACGTCTGCTTTAAATTCATCTTTTGAAAAGCACTTAAAGAACTTTAATACTTCAGAATTAAGCCCACCGTTTGAAAGAAATTGAGTTTTCAACAAAAACTTACTTTCTTCAAATCCTCGAATAACCACACTGCTTAAATCTACATGAGGCTTCACTTGAACTTTGTATGGCATGCCAGGTATCGATGAACCAGCAAAACGTACGTAAATATCGTATTGGCCAGGTTTATTCACTTTGTAATAGACAGTGTACGAACCATTTCCACAATCGGAAATTTGAACATCCACTGGCGAACCATCAGCATGGTTTTTCATGCAAACTTCAACCTTGCCTATATTGGATAAGTAAAAAATGCAAACTAAAATTACTATTCAAATACTGTTTTCCACATTCACCTGGTCCAGCATCTGCACAGTCAACAAAAAAATGATTTCTATCCTTCGTCCGAACACTTTCTTCAAGTCCAGGACCGTACATTCGCACAAGATTCGGATTAGTTTGTTCGCTAACATAAATCTAAAATGGCTTCTTGTGAATTACGACAACTTCAAAACTGCCTGAAATCAACTCATTCAAGCAGCTTTTGTACTATTTTATTACATCCGAAATATATCGACAAAAGGAAAGTTGAAAAGCAAAACTGGCCGTTCAAAATCTATAGATCTTAAAATTTGTTTAATGCTTAAGTCAAATCTTAAAAGCAAATTCCTGTATCTACTTTAAATGAATGTTAGTTTATAAAAATACGAAAATGAAAATCTGCATTGAAATTATTCTATACAGTGTTTTCGTTCTGAGTTCAAAAACAAAAAAAAACAAGTAAAATGACCAAACTCATTCACTGGAAACTAATTAAGTAGCAAAATTTCAATAATCGACAATATATGACCCAAATTGTATAATTTGACCAAATTGAAAATTGTGCATCTTTTTAAATTAAAATGAATTGAAAAGAAAAACAAAATATATTTTAAGTCAGATTCACAGTTCACTTCGACACTTATACTGAAAGCATTTCCTAAAGTGATATGAACAAAAAAAATCGTAAAAGAACGGAAAGCAATATAGTGAATGCAATGAGTGCAATAAGCATACTTCATTTTTATGCTAAACTGAAACTATAAACTATGTCATCAGCCCAGACAGCCGCAAAATCCCTCCTGTTTCATAATCTATGATCATAATTAACAATTTGCATTAGTGAAATTTATCAAGCAACCATTTATACTGTCCAAGATCAATTTAATTGTACCCCTTCAACATAAGTTCCAAGTAATAAAATTAGACATTTCGTGTCTAATTTTTCAAAAAAATGTCATTAAAAATTGCTGCTCTGACTTAAAATAATTGCTTTCTTCTTTATTATTTGCAAAATACGTTAACTTTCGAGAAGTAAACACATCAACTGACACCCACTATTCACCATACCTGATTATCCGTTTCTCAAAGATTAACAAGTGAAATGGCAATTTCAGTAGCTACATAAAGTATATTGAACAATGTGCAAAATTAACTTTTTGTAATGTAAAATCAATTGTAGAAAAATAAAAAACAAAAATTTAATCATCAGCATTGATATAACAATTATAAACTCACTTTGAAAGGTGATCCAGGAACTGACTGATCATCAAAAGTCACCATAATCCAGTGTCGCTTGCAACTTTCGGGTACAAAAGAACAGCTATAGACATTATTTGCAATTGTTTTTTGCTTAAATTATAAATAAAGCTTTTTTAGGTAACATAAAGAGCAGATCAAAATAAAAAAGCGTAAAAGTGCAATAAATTTTTTACTTGGATATTCATTTCCATTCCATCACTATCCATCGCAAAAATTTTTACAGCACTATCACCAGCTCGACTGGCGTCAACTGTAAAAGTAGAACGTTGCCCACAAACGTGACCATATTCACTGATTCCAGCTCCAGAACATTTAACCAATTCCGGAATGCATCCCAAATGAGATTCTCCAATTTCCACCATATAAGGACTACCAGATATATTCACATCGTTGGTGAGCACGTGGATTGCATACTCGCCACAAGCTTTCGGTATGTAACATATTTCAGCTGAACCATCTCCATTGTCATGGCAAGTCAGTTCAGCTTTAGAAGGGCCGTCAACAGAAAATCCTAAAATATAAAATTTCCTCATTTGTCACTTATTAATGTTAATTATTAAGGATTATTTATTAAGCATATAATTTTATTACACTGCACACAATAACGTTACATGTGTATAAGATGTATATTTGTCTGCTATCTTTGCTTTTATCTATCGTTGGTATTAAAAAATTTTAATCTATTCTATAATCAATTCTACATTGCATTTTGCTACCTCAGTGCAATCTGAAAGTCAAAATCAATTTCCACTCACTTCACAGTGACCAAAAAAAAGAGAAAAAAACATGCGAAAAAGCACGAACAAATGCATTATTAAGCAAATGCTAATAACGTCGGATAAAGAAATAAACTTGTCACTGGATAGTCTGATTTTAGTTTTAAATTGAACTAAAACATTCCATTCTGTCTAGTGAGAAGCTTTAAAATATCAAAAAATGCGGCTAATTTACTTTTTGAATAAAACAATCTCATTGCTTAGAGAAAAAATTAATAAAATGCCAAGGACTCGCTCAATAAAGAAGCAAAAAACACACAACAGAAAACAAAAGTACAACTACCATGAAGCACAGTTTTATGTTGAATTTCTGACTATTTTTCTAAACCATATATAAACTTATTGCAAAATGTTGTTAAACAGTTGCTTTCAAGTAGTAAAAATAAAGTAAAATAAAATGATTAAAAAGCAAATTTAAAAAGGGAAAATTTCAAAATCAAAATTGTATAAATGCAAAGTGAAACAATTCACAGGTTATTCGCCTCAAGATGTTACACAGCAAAAGATGACATATTCTGCAGAGAACAACAGTCGGCTATAATAATCACGATAATAAATTTATCATTGAAATTTTCCAACAATTAAATATAAAATAAAATTTTACAATTTATATTAATTGCTGATCACGTCATCAATTGCTACTGTAAAATGAGTTCCGGGTTCCAGTGCAAAGCATTTTCGTAGAGTAAAAAAACAAAATCCATTTAACCTTACTAAGTAATTTTCCAGAAGCTTATAATAGAACTTTGTTATTAGTCATAAAATTCCGTTTCCAATCAAGCTAAATAATTTCACATTACCACACGACGACATCAAATGGTTTCCTTCAAATTACTATTCAAGCATTGCTCATTTGGTGAAAATACTTTTTCCAATAACAAAACTTATGACAACTACAGAAAAGAGAATTTTTTCTTAATACTATAATAAATTTAAAATCGTAATGAAAACAAAAACCCTTCATCCATTTCACGAAATATACCACTGGAAACAGTGCAAATGGAATGTGTCCAGAAAAGTATTGAAAAACATCTTTTATCAAGAAACTTTTCTTTCAATTAAATAAATTAATTCATCACATAATACGCATAATTGTGAGCGAATGTATTCAGATGAAAATTTTTGATATAAGAAATATTTTTTTATTCATACAGAAAGTAACTCTGCATGTGTGTGTGTGTGTGTGTGCGTGTTATGCACGTCACCAGTTGTTTCTCTCAGCGCGTTGGAAAATTGAATTTTCATTATTACATCGCTTGGCAATGTGATGTGTAGCACGATAGTGTACGATCACGATGTCTTCAAAATGCCTTGCGTGTAATGTCACATCAGCCTCAGTGAACAAAGGAAATATTACAAAGGAAAACACTTATTCATTCTAATTCATCACATGTGTAAATGCTTGGTTTTTTTTCTTCTTCAAAATAGCAAAGTAAGCAATAAAAAGAGAAATTCTTGAACATTAAACTACCAATGCGTACTACGGCTGACGACAAGCCGTTAGCGCTACTAATGCAAAATTGGGAAAATTTCACCGTTTGCAATAACATCAATATTCCGTTTGTAATTTGAAAATTTTAAAGCTCTCATCAATTGTGAACTTGATCAGTTCGTTTAGACCATCAAACAAATCCATCAGCTTGCTCACAAGTCAATTTATCGACTCAATCATAAAAGCAAAGAAGCCGCCGGCATTGCCGAATAGAAATATTGCCAAACAGAACAACCTCCCTAGATGATAGTGTGTAAAACTGGCCAACATTTGAATTCAAATGCGGCATAACGTTGCTGCAAATGGGATGGCAAACACTTCCATCTATATACATATACTCATCCGTCCATACATCTGCCCTGCCAGTCAGTCCTCAAATCCATCAGTCTTGCCTTGACTTTAGGAAGTGAATAAATGCAACATGCAACGACTGGAAAACAGTCTCGGCAAACAAAATCTGGTAAAAAATAACCATCGATTTTGATCACTCTTTCTTGACAGAACCTTAACATGAGAAAATGTAGCAACACCAGTAGGATTTGGTATGCAAGCAAATGCAAGGGTACGGCGGATCAATGGATTTAGCCGACGTCTCCACCGATTAACGTACTTCTTTTCCAGTCTCCAGTTGGTTGATCATCACATTCAATTGTAAAGTTTGCAAAGTTACTAGAATCAATACGACCTCACTATCAGTGTCGATTAACAACAACCATCAAGCTGAAAGACGAAATAACAGTAACTTCAGAATTTAACCAACCAAATAAATAGTCGACGTATACCGAAAGCGCCGATGACTTACCTCTATAATTACAATGACAAAGTTCGTTGTTGATCGTCGAAATGGAACATTTCCATTTCATATCCGTCCCCCTCAATAATATTGTCACCCTGTTGTCATCACATCATCATATAAAACATTTCAACTTATCCCATTTGTTTTTCAAAATACAAAAATAAAGATACTGATTTACAGTTGCACTCGGAAAATAAAAACAATTCTCTTCTCAACAATCTCATACTATATTAATAATTCTATTTCAATTCCAATTACACACTTAAACAGAAGACCATAAGTGGGAGAATGAAAAATTAAAGTCAACGTAACTAATTTCATCGAAAACCAAACAAACCACTTTTATCCAAAATTATCCAACAAGAATAATTAAATTAATCTTACTTTTTGCTCAATCAAGTAATTCATTATTTGAATAAATATAAGATAATTATTGAAACAACACTCCTAATTAGGAGATGAAGTGGACTACAGTAAACTTCATGCAATAAAATATACATATTATATGATATTTCTTGAAGATAGAAGTTAAAAATATTCAATAAATTCATCATCACAAAAGCTGCCTAGTTCCATTTGAAAATGAATGATCTGAAAACATTTAAATGAGCAGAATGCATGCTTACTTCTAAATAAAGTTGCAAATGATCTGGATGATTAATTAAGAGAGAAAAAAGTTCTCATATGACCAACGTGAACAAACTCATATTACACAGAGTTTTACTTTGTCAAATCAATTGCACAAAATGCGACAAATTAAATAATAATAATAACTGCTTGGATGAAAATATGTTTAAAATTATTTTTGAAAATTTTAATATCTGAAAAACAAAAGCCAACACAAAAGCAAGTTATTGTTAACAATTACGAGTCACAATTTCAGAATGAACAATGCGAGAGAAAATTCTCCTCAACATTATAAAGTCATTTCGTACTTACATGATGAACAGAACAAGAAAAAACAGATGAAATGCAGACAACTGAGAAAGCAAGCTACTAGAAAAGCTTCAATAATTCGACAAGCTTCTATTTATAAAAAATATTATCTTGCATCATAGCACAATTTATTATTTCATTTCTCAGTTCAGCAAACTGGAAATCAATTGCAAAAGTTAAATTTAGAAAAAAATAACGTTTTTTAAACTCCTTGCAACATTACCCACGTATCGCTCTCAGCGACATTACAAGTGCATATAAATAAATAAATAAATACAAATATATGCAATATATATATATTTGGACAACAAATGGCTATTGTTGGTAGATTTTTGAACGCAAATTAGCTGCATATAATTGCAAGAAAATTATAAAACTGAAATATTATTTTAAAATCTTTCAGTCGTACGGTGAAAATAGAATCGCTTCTTATAGGGTTCAACTTAATTATAGAAAGAATTTAAAAATAGAGTTTCAAGTGTGGAATAATTTTTTCACGCTTCGTATGTTCGATTTATTTATTCTCAAAATCGAGCTTTATTAAATTCACCATCATTTTACAATGAAAAAAGTTACTGTTTCTTTGAAAAATAAAATTACAAAATAATTATTTCGAAAAAATGGCAAATTTTCATGATTTGTGCGATTTGTGTTTGCAAACGGTGGTCTTATCAAACATTTTGCTCTTTTGGAAAATTATTTGAAAAAATTTTCTAAACTCAATATAACTTATGAGAAAATATTCTTGATACAATTATGTAAAATATGTAAAATGAGCACGGATGAAAATTGTTAGGACAGGTTTTCGATGAAAAGTGCACGAAATGTGCAGAATAAAAATAAAGGAAAATGATTTCAATGATAGCTGTAGGCTCACAACTGGGTCAGACTGCCCCTGGCCGACGTCAACAATCGATGTAGAAGCAACTATCTTCCATTTTTGAATTTGCCTCCCAAAGGAGAATGCCTTTCAAGCTTTTCACGAAAGCGCCCCGGAAATGCCGTCATATTCGGCATTCAAGCATGCAGCAATGAATTAATAAATCCATGTCTCATTGACAACAAAAATTCTCATATTGTACAACAGCAACGGTATTTGGCATTCTTTACAAGCATAAATTGTAATAAGTAAAATATTAATTGCACCTGTGCAATTTATTGAAATAAATGCCGCTGAAACAATGCACTAGGCATTAGTCAGAATTGAATAGTTCATCTCACCAATGAAAACAAAGCAAAATGACGTCATTGAAATGATAAACCACTGGCTAAATAGAATTGGTTGAAAGAGCAGGAGGAGAGAGAAGCAGAGAAATAAGGAGAAAGATGAAAAGAGGAGGGCGCGAGAATCGCTGAGTCGAGCTAAGCTTGCTCAGCTTTACGTAGAACTAACTGATCAGCCGAGTATAGCGGGATGTGAATTTTCCTGCAACATAGTGATAGAAAGAAGCAACAATACAAGTGGTCGATGCAATTGAGAAAAAAACGTCTACTTCGGGCCTGCGTTCCAACGAGAACCTGGCTTCAGTCTGCCAAGATGCAGCTGACGCAGGAATGTTGCAAGAAGCATTTCCAGAATTAAACAGCTTCGGCGGAGTGCTGTTCGTCGGCGGCACAGTAATGCTGACTGCCTCGTGTTTAGGATTAGTGGTCTGTCGACTTTGTCGAATGCGTCGCAAACAACTACAAACCACAACTTCACGTACTCTACCTTTGCCAATCGCTGGTCAGCACGCAAGACATACAATTCGAGTACGGATGAACGATGCCAACAAATCTGAGACAAGCATCGTTCACAAACACAGACGACGTTCAAGCCAACATCCGCATGTCCCCACTGCTTGTGTTTTACGGGCAGATTCTGAATTTCACGTTGTGCAAAAGTTCAGCCGCTTACCGTTGGTCGAAAGTGCCACTACAAATCTGGACCGTAACTACCCAACTAACACAAAGCCTATCCACTAATAATAAAGTACATTCTCTCTTCAAAGCAGAAACATCTACACATTAAAGAACAAGAAAATAGTATCCCATCTTCATTATACATGCTGTTCTGTTGTTCATTTTCTCTTTTAATATACATATATATATTTCACGTTCATTTATTAATTTTTATCACTTTGCAACTCTGCCAACAGTGCAACTAGTAAAATTGTTTTCTCTTTTCTTGCTTATTCGCTTTAGCAATTTCTTTATCAATTTTGTCGTGAAAACAATACACTCCTTTCCAAAACTTTCCATATATACACAGACATAGGTATGCACATGCATACAGAATATATACATACAGAAGTATCCTATGTGAACAAAAGTCATAAATTTTCGTACAAAATAAATGGAGCATTGAGTTCAGAAATGAAATGATAAAATATGGAATTTCTTTTCGACTGATCAAATCTATCTATTAGGTAATTTTCTTCTAACAATCGGCCATCATCTCGAAAAAATCTTTTAACAAATCCTAAATGGTCTTCAAACATTTTCAAGCTTCAATGTTAAATAACATAATATCAAAGTGACGTCAGGGTAGAAAAAGGCCATTTTGATTATTTGATCGCCAGACGAAATCAGCATCTGCTCAAGCGTCGATCAAGATTGTCCTAGTCAATCTGCAAATTTCTGACACAAATAGATGAATCATCGAAGAATATGAGATTCGGCTAAAAATTCTACCAACGTGTACACTCAATGTCAAACTACAAATTCTTATTCAAATTCTATTTCTCATGCAAATTGTACAGGTGAGAATAAATGACGTATGGAAGAATGAACAGTTTCGAAAAATTTCAGCATTCACCACTACGCGGAAAATCATCGATCCATGCAGAGGGCGGAAAATCAGCAAACCATTATTGAGCAATAACCTAACACCACTGCCAGATAATAATCGCCGTGCACTGGAAGGCAAATTAGTTGATAAAATAAAGTTTACAATTTTTATGTTTACAGTGCTGATTAATATAATCCCCACAAAAGAATTCGAATAGAATCAAATTCATTCCCGTCAATATGCACATATAATTGCAGTGAATGTACAAATAACTGGCAAGCCAATTGTATTGAGTTAAATTCGAAATAAGCTGCCGAAATCTGCTGGAATATGTACACGCATACACAAAAAAAAATTCAAATCTCAGAGTATGAAACATTTCAAAATTAAAACTGAAAATATGAACAGTCTGCAGTTGCACATAAATGTTTCACATAAAATACAATTTATAATGTGTCTATGATACTGAATGTCACAGTTGCCTGACAAAAGAGGAATAAACAAAAATAACAAAAATCGTATGAATGTAAAAAAATAAACCAAAATTTCCAAGCATTTTTACAAGTGATATAACACAGTTTAGTATTGTTTGCATCGAATGCAAAGTTATACTTACTGATTACGCTTGCAAAGACAGTAGAATACGTTTTTGACCTTTTGTTAATTTCTTAATTGAATATATCACGCATTTATGAAGCAGAAAGAATTTACATTTATTAGATCTCATTCAGTGAGAAAAAGTTGCTCAGATGAAAAATATTATAAATAAATAAAAGTTGACAAAAAGCAAACCTTACCTAGACCGCATCTTTCTCCGTTGGTTTCTACAGTAAATTTGCATGGTCGATTAACCACACCACCTTGCAATCCAGGACCAAATGCACGAATTTTGGACGTCATTTCAGAATCTACCATCACCTGAAACAATTAAAATTATAAATAAACATTTAAAACAAATAGAATACTGTCAACGCATAGTGCAATCGAAATAAACGCATGCTACTACACTTTATAGAAGTACATTGAAAACAGTTTCAAAATGTAACAGTAACAACAACAAACTAATTGATGTTTCCCTTGAAGAAATAGCTTGACCAAAAGAGTAGAAAAGAACAACTGATTTAACGAACAAATGCTTCAAAAAAGAGGCAAAATGAGTTTTTGAGCTTCTTGTCCAATGCACATATTTTAATGAAACATTTTTTCCAAACTTTCTCAAGTTCAAGTTAGACAATAAATACTAATTAGCCATTCTCAGAATGCAAACTGAAGAATGCAAGTTAAGCAATAGTAGCATTCTGATGAGCTGAAAAAAATTTTGTCCATAATTTAACTCATGCAAAAACAGATTATCTGACATCTTTGGAAATCATGATACAACATCTCCACAACTTTTCAGCATTTCAAATTAAAAAATATTTTTTAATATATTTTTGACGTATCATTATTTTTTTAGATACGAATCTCCATAATCAGTATCAGTAGTATTAAGATTATTAAGATGGAGATGATATTTTTTTTAATATTGAAGCACATCAATACAAACACAACAATCTTTTGACAAATTCATCTCTTGCACCACATGTTCATCACCATCATGGAGATATTTGAAAAATTCGCAAAAAAAATAAATTTAATTTCATTTTTCTACCAAGTATTTGGATTTCAAAAAAAAAGAATGCTTACTTCAAAAGGGCTAGAGGGAAAATCTTTCCCATCATATTTGATGTGCAGAATGTGAAGACCAGCTTGTGTTGGCTGATAAATTCCTTCCACTTTCAGCGGACGAATGGAAGTGTTTTTTCGATGAATCGGCACAATGCTTCCATCTTAAACAAAAAATCCGATTTCAACAGCCAGAAATCACTGTAAATTGCTGACAGCAAATTTGACCATTCGACAGTGTCAAATTGAATACACAAAAGGAATAAATAAAACAAGCTCCATAATGAAGTCATCTTTCCATAATTTTTATTTCTTCTCAATGATAAAGAAATTAATTGCTTACAAACCAGATCAACTGGTTGGCAACTTTGTTCAAAAGCCGTCTATTTATGCAGCTTATGAATGTGCCGCCAACATAACAACAAAATATGACTTATTACAAATTTTGCATTGCAAAAATTAAAAAAATAATCATTACAGTATTTCACTCTAAACTACACAAAAGTATACAATTTAAAATTTATAATGATTATTGGACACTATTACATTAATAAAATGTCAAACTTAATTAATCAAGTAAAATTAATCTAATAATTAAACTTTATAAATTATTAAATTATGAATGAAAATTCTTTAACTATAACAAGAAAGAAAGAAAAACAATACCAGAATGTTTAACGATCATTTCAACAAGCGATGCATCTGCATCGCCGTTGCAGAGGATTCGAACATCGACCTTATCACCAACTCGAATTCCAGAGTTTTGAATACCACGACCGAACACTTTCCATTCAAAAGCTGCAAAATTGATAGTTAGTTATAAAAGTTTTGAATAAGACATATTTTATGTAAAATTTTACATTCCGATGCAACCCAAACTTCATATGGGTTGTTGTTCAATACAGAATGATCGTCATAAAATATGTTTATTGTGTGCATGCCGACCATGTCAGGCGTATATTCACAGCGCAACATATCACCACTCATTCGTCGAAATCGTTGATTAACACTGTCAGATTTTCCATTCGGATTCAAAATCTGAATTGCAAATTTCTTCTCATCACCGCCTATAATTTATCAAAAGTAAAGCGTCTTAAATATATATATATATATATATATATATTTCTCGTTCAATACATCAAACGAAAAATAAATATTACTATAATTAGATGTATCATATTAAAAAATGAAATTAAATTTTGTTCCATTAATTTTCAAATAAACCATACAAAGATTAAAAGCGCATATGACAACTTAAGCATAGCATACAGCAGAATATAATGCACTTTTTCTTTTATTAATTAATTAGTGAAAATTTTATCTTGAAATTTTGATGTAATGTATTGAAGTGAATTGAATTTTGATGGATGTATTGAAATGTAAATTTTGTTAACAGTTTTGAATTTAACAATAATATTTTTATAGCGAAATAAACTAGTATTGGCCAATGACCGTTCATATGTAAATGAAGTAGAATGAATGTGAAAATCAGTAAATGAAGAAGGTGCTAGTTTCATTTTCATTCATTCATGGTCACTGAAAGAAAGATTTATCGTTAAATGACCGCAAATTTGGTCAATGGCCAGCCAAAACGCTGTCACAAATTTGATGCTTATCAAGACAATTTTCTTTCCAACATGCTGCATTCAATTGAACATTCATTTATCAAAACAAAAATCAAAGTGGAATAATAATTACCCGCCATATAAATATCAAAATGTGTAGTCTTTCCAGAAGTAACACCTGACTGTAGACCAGGACCAGATGCTTTGATTTGCAGAATTTGTTTCGTTTTTGTAACAGGATATTCTAATTTGTTACTGTCAGTCTTTCCAACAACTGACGACCCAGTTGGTGCTCCAGGTTGTAGCTTAGCATTCGGATATTGGCTCAGATAAGTCATCATGCTCATTTCATCCACATCTGGATTAATAAATTCTTCAGGTTCTATTAGCTGCAAAAAAAAAGATTTGGTGCTAACAGTTGAGCTGGTTAATTTTAAAATTCGTCAATTCACCTTTGGAATGACCAACCATTTTTCTGCCAAATCCATAGCAATGGTGGTATTCTTCAAAGCATTCGCTGCTTTCCACATCGACCATTCTGGACATAAACCTTCAAAATAGACAATACATTGCTGTTAAAATTGACACCACAAGAAAATTCTACTATAAATTAATTGTTACCTGGAGCAAGAGAATCTACCAAAGCACCGAGAGGTCGTCCGTCGCTCCATTGTGTTGTTAAATTAGTCAGGTGAAAACCAGGAATCTGAATAACAATTTCGAATAAATAATAGTCAGACAAATAATCAGAAAAAAATTTTAGTAAATTTTAATTAACACAACTATATCTAATAAAAAGTAAATGAAACTTAATAATTTGAAAATTTTCATGGCATATTAAAATGAGGAATATATTTTAAGAATGGTTAATTTTAAGCAACTAATGACAATAACATCGAAAAAACAAACCTTGGAATTTAGCCAATCAAGAAGACGTTGCTTAGGAGGTATCGGAAGTTTATGCTTGTTTTCTTGATTCTGCCGATTTTTTTCATTATCCCATATTTGTGCATCAATGGAATAATGCAAAATTAACGTCCATACCAAACCCAAAATTAACTTCAATCTTCCATCAACAATATCAGAGCTATCTAAATTGAAATACGTCGAGAAATTAATAATTTTTTGACAATAATTCAATGAGAAAAATGCGGTAATATTTTCATGATGCTTGCAAATAATTTTTAATGTTTCTATTAGATAAATGATACATTATTCCCCATAGTCTTAACACAGCATAATAAATAAACAGTAAAAAAAGTAATATACTTTTAACAGATGATAGAAATAGCAAATTACTGTATTGGTTTGTATATTGCAGAGTTTATATAAAAACGTGTTCAAAAAACAAAGATTAAATAAAATAACTGCAGTTGAGAGTGGAATTGAATTTTCATATTCTTAATGATTGATAATTGTTCAAAAATTTTACATTATTCTTATTTATAATACTAGAGATACTAGAAATTTGTTGTGCTGAAAAATGTGAAAATTGTCGACTGCTACCGTAGATTTTGTTGCTACTGCTTTCAGAATAAATAGCAAATAAATAGCAGTATTATAATAATTGAAAATAAAAAAGAATGAAATATGAAAAACAGATATATTTACAACAGTTAAACGGTAAGTTAAAAGAAAGAAAAAACAAGTCTTAGCAAACATCATCAAACGGTGACTTACAGGTGCCCTTCACCTACAATCAGCCGATTCGTTGAATTTTCATAATTCGACTATTTTACTTTATTGCACATAGAACAGCCGCTTCCAAGGACAAGTAAAACGTGTCGTTGGCCGACCACTGGTCACTATCCCATTGTAGAATAATGTTACAGATCAAAGTATTCATTAAATATATAAAATCAACCCGATACAAAACGTAAAAAATGCTACATAATATTACAAATTTGCAAGCATATAAAAAACAAGAGAACAACTGCAAATCACCAACTAATTAAAAAAATAGCACTGAATTATATAAGTATACACACATATATATAATTATACAAAAAAAAGCAATAGCTGGTTTTTCCAAATTCCAAATTTAATTTTTTTCGTCTGAATGAAATGGAATATTTAAAAAAGAAAATTAGAACTGAAAAAAAGAAACAACCATGAATGAATGAATGAATGAATGAAGCAAATTCGAAAAATGCATTTTCAACAAACGGCCATCAATTATCCTCGTTTTTTACCTATTAATCAGTTGTAAGGAATGCAAGTAAGTCACCAAGTCAGAAAATGATATTGAATGTTGAATAAATGTAACGAATGAAACTGGAAAATTAATTTTTTCAATTCAATTTATAATTTTTCAATTTATAATGTAGAAATTTTGAAAATTTTTTGGATGTTTTTTTTTCATACCTATATTTACTAGCTTGATTCCTTCGACAGTTTCTAGAAATGACAAAGCTACAGAAACGTTTTCCAATCTCTGCGATCGAAAATTTGGCTTTTTGTTGTAACGTGGCAATTTTTTCTTCGACAACACCTCCAAAAGACGAATAAGCAGCAGACCGTCGGTGAGGTCCGTTTCCAAATTATTCACACTACAGTCGACCATCTTCAGGCGTTCATTAACCCAACGCGTGAATGTGTTCTGTTGGATCGTTTTCCATTTTGCCTTATCACGAGACTGAATGGCCACCAAATCCATCTCCTCATTAACCATTATAGGGTATTTTATTATGTTCACGTTGAAAATGTGAACAAAAATACAAAAATTAAAAAATTTGTTATCAATAACAACAATATACAAAAAAAGCAACGCAGCAATGCAAAAGCAGACCAAAAGCGACGAGTTTGTCAAAATGCCGCCGGTTGATTTGCTCTTAAACAATTGTTCACGTGCAGCCAAAACTTCTCAAACACGCTATTCGATGCCAATTTAGGTCAACTGATTCAAACTAGCGTCATCTGTCGACAACTGCTTGCAGGCAATCAAAGGTTATATCACTTCCTTTCGTTGTGTGCAATTTCCCCTCCCCTCCCCTACCCCTACCCCTCCCCCTACACTGTACCCCTTTGCCTCTGCATTGGTGCGATTGCTTAATTTACATATTTGTGCTTCATCTGCAACTGAACACTTGCAAATTACCTTCTTTACTTATCCATCACACTAGTTATTCACAAATAAACATTCTACCTCCTACATCAACAAGTAGAATCTCAATCAAATTTACACATCTGACAATAATTGAAACTACATTTTCAAAAAATGTATATAAATTTAAAAATTTGGAAAAAATCGCTTATACACAGTATAGAATACCAATTAGTATTTACTTGGTATTTATTTATCAAATATATCTTGTGCAAACAACAGCTTTACTATCATTGGAAACATTCTTACCTATTTAAAAAGCAAATTCGCAGAATTTGCAACATTAAAAAGAACACAACATACAATAATGTAAAATAAAATGAAACAAACATTCCGACATTATTAAAAATAGAAATTGTGAAATAAAAAAAGAATTTAAATATCATATTTAAGTGAATTATATTCATTTAATAAAAACAAAAACGTCCATTACTGTTGTTCGTCTTCAACTACGTACGCAAGCGAACACTAAGTGAAGAAAACACTGAATAAAGATAAAAAGTTGCTTGGCAAAGCATCAAAAATGAATTTCCTCCTATACTTTCAATAACTGTATTTTCACATCTTGAACATTACAATTGCATATAAATTTAACAAAGAATGTTTGCAATGTTCAAATAAAATGAATAACTGACTAATAAACCTCTGAACATGGTATTTAGCTAAATTAAACTGCAACAAAACAACTCTCTGAGCAACAACTATTGTTCGTATTCGCGATGATAAAAATAAACAAATTCTGACGCTGAAATGTTATCAGAAATATCGTCATTCTACGTAATATGCAAAAATGATTATCATAAATGTCAAATTTTGAATACCACATCTTGAAACGTACAATAATAACAACTCTGTCAACTTTGATCAAATTGGTTGGTTTCTGATTAAAAATAATAATAATATCCAACTATGCAATGAGCTATTGAACTATAATAAGCGTCAATTATAAAACAAGAATTGCCCCCTCATACAAATGAAAAATATGAAAACAAAAAAACGGCAGTTTTACAGTAAAAAATAAAGCTTATTATTTTGGATAAAATTAAAAAAACAATATATACAATGATAAACATATACAAAAATTTGTATTACACATCTTTTTATACGAGCAAATTGCAAACTAAGCATTATGTCATTGGTAATATAAATTTAATTTTGCAACTCATTTAACATTAATACTTTAACTTATTAATATAATTATTTACATTACGTAAATCATTTATTATTTGCTTTTACACATTCTACAGTTGCACGTGAACAATAGCAGATAAGTAGAAAGATTAGACAGAATTTAAAAAAGTAAGTATTATTTTACGATACATTAATTCAACAATCAATTATCTTTCACAGTTAGCTTTGATAAAACAAATGTATTTACTTTTATTAAATTTCACATAAAATTCTGAAAATGCAAAGGCACCTACAAGTTGAAATTTTCTTCACTATCTAAGTGACATTAAAGTTAAACATAATTCTGTACAGCAACTGTATATCAATAAACTGACTTCAAAAAGTATTTGCATTATATATATATATATATATATTCTTATTTTCTAGTACATGATAAATTGTGCAAAACGCTTCAGAAATTCTAGCAAAGTAACATATCTGAAATTTTCTTAAACCTTCATCATAATTTTCCATTTCACCCATTATTTGAAATAAAAATAACTATGAATTACGAAAAATATCCAACAATTAAAACAACAAAAGTTACAATAATTAATTTCAATGAAGGAACATCATGCATATTGTCAGTGTAGATCAAATAATATATATGAGCTATTTGCATAAAAAATCTTTTGAAATGCTAATTTTTCTTCTTCTGTGCAATGAATGCACTTTCACATTAATTTTGCAAAGTTGCTTTAGTTTCCTCAACCAAAAACTTTTCCATTACAATTTTTTAAAAATAATTTTAACAATATTATAAGTACAACAGAAAATATAAGCATTGTGATGGCTCAGCAAATACTTTACTTATAATTATTGTAGAAATGCAGAATACACATACATATATTTATAATTTGAAATATTTTCCTCTTTAATCTTTAAATTCAAACTATCGTAAGTCTTACTCAGTTACAAAGAAAATTATATTTCACAAACAACAAAATAACGAAAAATAAAAATAAATGCTTAAAAAATATGACGACAACAATTATTAAAAATAACGTAATGCAATGAAATTTTTGAGCAAATAATAAATGCAACTTTTAATTTTTAAAATTGCCTCTAATTCTCATTTTCCTTTGCTTCTCTTTTTCTTCACTATTCTGCTTGCATGTACATTAGCAAAGAGTTGCAACGGTCAATGTAGTATTAATTGCAAAAAAATAATTTTTTTCACGATAATTTTCAGTTTATGATTAACAAACAACGTAAACAGCTTGGTCAAACAACAAATGCTTCATTTAAGAAACATTTAAACCGGCTAAAACAAAGGATTGCAAAGTATTCTTTCCTGAATTTGTATTGCCATCACAAACAAACAGAACCAAAGACTAGTAAAATAACTACGAAGAAAGTGAGAAAAAGAGAAAAAGTGAGAAACGGGCAGAAAAAAGCAATACCAATGCTAAAACAAAATATACGATAAATACAAATTATATATATATATATATGCATGTATTTTATTGTATGTGTAGAAGAAAATAGTTTATGGGTGATATATATGTATAGTTGTGATATGAAAAACGACATTAGCCATTCACGCTATTTCACGCAGGCTAAATAAGTGGATGATTACGGCAAAGTCGATTTGAAATATTGTCCAATCTGCTGTGTCGTTTCTGAAGACGTTGTTTACATTTAGAGTCACTAATGCCACACAGGTCCATACGGTTTATCAAATATTTGCTAATCAGTTGGAGCCTATCGGGTGGTTGGTGTAGGCTGAGAGCACAGCAGACTCAATCTATTCAACAGGAAATTTCAGCTGCTAAACCAAGACTAAGACTCCTCATTATAGACACACACACACACACATGCATGTATGCATATATACGTACATACATGTAAGTGCATATACAAAGAAAATGAAGATTGAATCGACAACAGTAATGATGAATGAAAAGCAAAAAAACACCCCCAAAAAGATCAGAGGTCAAAATTGAAGAAAAAAAGTCAGCTTTGACGGTAAAAAGAGAACGCTTTCATCCAGACCGCCCAAAGCCTCGAGGTCGAACAAACCTGAATAGAACCCCTGACCTCGACCAATCTGCAACTCGTTATCGACTGCTGACACAGTGCGAATATCATCCGAATAATCGCTAAATCGACCGTGTGAGATGCTGCTTTATTGTGCGCTTCTTCCTGCAAGCTGTAATATTTTTCCGTCTGTAATCTCATCTATCAATGTCAACACAGAATGCTGACTTGGGACGATTTGCTTTAATCGTTTGACGTCGGCCTCCGGTACTCAGTGACTCGAGCCTGGCTTCGCTGAACGAGCGCGACCGACAACATTGACACTGTGCTTTTTCTTCAATTTCTTCTCTTGTTTATTCATTAATTAATTAATTAATTGTGCTCGCGAAAAAAAATCCCTACTCACATTTCATGCTAACACTAGCAGTGTCAATTTCCCTTTTCAGGACACTATCCATGACGTGATGATAATATACCATGCCAGATGACCAGCTACAATTCAGCTCCAATTCTACGTCACTGCTGGATTTTAACTGTTTATTCAATTTTGACTTGCCTAGCTACACCTGCCGGTTCTATCGCCTGGTGGTAAGTGATCGACTTTTCTATTTGCATTTGCATTTGCATTTGTATTTTTCAACCCTCTCCTTCTTCTTCTCTCACCTCAACCATTACTCATTACAACTCTTAACGCTGAATGTCAACACTTCATTTCTGCAAACAGTAACAAATTTCACATTTTACACTCTCTCATACATTTACCTGCTATGAAATGAGAAAATGCAATTCATAATACTGCTTCCCTCTTTGAACATTTTCACTGACCGTCTAACTATTGACAGAGATGAACTGATAAAAATTGATCTCTCTATAACTTGATGACCAATTTCCGACCGAGAGGGGTAGTAAAGAGGTACTTTAATGTTTACCAGATAATACATGTAACCTTTCTGTGATAGACTTTCAACTGTATCATAATCGAACCAAAATATTAGCAGCTAGCTAGTTATCTGTAACGAGGTTTCAATCTTCGCAAAAAAAATTCCCCATTTGAGAAGGAAATGAATACCATATTTCTCCATTAAACAGCACAATTGCCTACGGACTGTTATCCTTGAAAAGTAGCCAAAAATAGATTGTTCGTGTTTCAATCTGTCCAAAATGCTCAATGGTGGTGAATAATTGGTCCACAGAGGCAACGTTTCACCAGAAGCAATTACTTGCATATGGCAGCTGAAAATTTTCTCCAACTGACATTAACATACATTTTCCATTGAAAATGTTGGCATTTTTAATATTGCAAATTTACAAATTACCCATTTTCCTTTTCTTCCAAACAAACGCATTCATCTTCATTTAAAAAATAATATTCATATCATAAAAAATTAGAAAACTGTCCACAGTAAAATGAAAAATGAAAGACTTCTCTAATAATAACCAACAAAAAAGGAGGGGCCAAAATAAAATACACACACGCACAGATACAAATGGATATAAAAAGCAATGATATTTCTATTTGGCGTTTATATCTGCTGAAGAAGAGGTGATTACTTAATTCATTACCTTTCAAAAATGAACATTTTACAGTGATTTAAAAATTTTACAATGCAAAGCACAAAACTGTTTGCACACTAGTCCATGCTACCTCAGCGTGATCATTGTTGACATGAAATGAATAAATATTAATTAAATTTGTTCTCAGTAGCTTTCTTCAGAATAAATTGATTGCAAACAAAAAAAATTTTATTTTTGCTATCAGAAAACTATTTTTCCTAATAATTAATTATTGCATTTCAAGGTCTACAATAGCGCAACTTTCAGCGCATGCGCCCAAAGCTGACAACGGATTATCATCTGCACCTAGTCATCGTGCTTTGTGCGCCCAGTTGGAAGGTCTCAGTCCGGGCCAAGCGCGCATCTGTGAATTATTCGTAGACCATATGCCAGTTGTTGGCTTTGGTGTAAAAAATTCGATAGAAGAATGCCAATGGCAATTTCGCTATCGTCGATGGAACTGCTCCAATCCCAACACCGGTCAAACTATAGGACCGGTACATGCCTTGGGTATGTATTGAAACTTTTGTCAAGTAAAATTAACAGTTTAAAAATTAAAAAAATATTTTCAAACACTGAATAATAATAATAATGCATATAATATATGCTTGACATTTTGGGAATAATCTTGTCGAATTGATTATCACTGCGCGTTGCAGTTTCCACACTAGTCATTATTGAACAGTCGTTAAACAAACGAATCTATTGTTTATTATTTTTAAATTTGTTCACCATGAAATATAGCATATATACGTCAGCAATTCAAATATTTTTTGCATTCAAATCGAGTAGTTTATGTCATCACTCATATTACAAATAAAAAAACAAAAACAAAAAATTATTGTTACGGCTTAACAAAAATCAGTTTCATCCAATTATTCTCATTCCAAATTTCACTAGCTAGTAAATATTTTGCAAAATTTATCAATCAACAAACACCATCAACGGCCCAATGAGGAAATTTCATTGTCATTTATTCTGAGATTGATGACAAGAGATATCTAATTTCCAGCATTAACATTAGCGCTAATTAAATGTATACTGATAAATTAGGTTGTCAAATTTTGAAAATGAAATTTCAATATGAACTTTAATTTCAAATTCTATTGAGAAAACTGATGAGAAATAATAATAATAATTATTATTATATGGAAATAGATGTTCACTTGATGTGGACATGTTTAAAATTAATGCTGAATTCAGGTACACCAGAAGCAGCGTTTACGTACGCGATGCTTTCGGCTGGGGTTGCACATGAAATTAGCAGAACGTGCCGTTTGGGACTGTTGAGCAGCTGCGGTTGCAACCAAGAAAAGCGTCCGCCAAATTTACAAAGATCTTGGATGTGGGGAGGATGTGGTGATAATATCCACTATGGATGTCAATTTACTCAAAATTTTATCGATATCTGCGAACGTGAAAGAGACTATCCAAAAAATACCAAAGAATATGCAAAATCACTGATGAACCGCTGGAACAATGAAGTTGGCAGAAAGGTAAATCAATTCATTTGCAATTAAGCTGCATTATAAATTGTCTAAGCTAGCCAATAATTACAAAATAGGCAATTCATTGATTTGATATAAAAATTAAAATTATATGTTTAATAAACAACGCTCTCAAAAAATAAAGAAATTTCTGTCGTCAAAAGCAGTTAATAAAATACAAATTACAAATTATTATTACTAACCATATTTTTGTAAAATGCAAATTTAAAATAACAATTGTAAAGTTATTCAAATATTTTTAACACGTAAAACTGAAAATTCTAATATCATTTCAAAAGTATAAAAGAAAAATAGTCTCTTCTTCTTGAATAAACTGTCGAAGTCGATATAGCAAAGATGTACTTTACTAATGACGTAAAGCGTGTAAATATGATAAAAGAAAAATGCAATAAAAAGAAGTTAAAATAAATAAGTTAGATAAGTTTAAGATAAAGTAAATAAATACATTTAATGCTATAAAAACATACCAGAAATATTTAATGGTATTTATTTGGAACAACTTAGTGAAATGAAAAATCAGAAACATAGATTACTGATTAAAATTCATGTATGCATTTTAAATGATAAAATTAATTTCTCTATATTGTTGGAACAAATAGCATTAAATATTTCTATTTATTATTGTTAAATAATTATCATTACTGTTATAAAACAGTATAAGCATGTATATGTGTAGCATGTATTGTTTCTTATTATTGCTTTTAAGGTAATCAAAAGAAAATCTCGGGTGACATGCAAATGCCACGGTGTTAGTGGTTCTTGTAGTTTGAAAACTTGTTGGAAACAGGCACCAAGTATTCGAGAGCTGGGCCAAATATTACTCGACCGTTATGATACAGCAGTACGTGTGAAAATCAATCGACGTGGCAATTTACAACTGGTGAAAAATGGTAAAAAGCGTCGAGCTGCTCAAATGGACCTTGTATACCTGGATGATCCCCCAGATTATTGTCGGTATGATGAGAAAAGCAGCACCGCTGGTACAGAAGGTCGAGAATGTAACAAAACTGGCCACGGAATGGAAAGCTGTGAATTGCTCTGCTGTGGCCGTGGTTACAACACCTTCAAAAAGGTGGTGACGGAGAAGTGTGAATGCAAGTTTGTCTGGTGCTGCAGAGTTGCTTGCAAAACATGTCAAACAAAAATCGAAGTGCACAAATGCAAATGATTGCTTGAGAGCCGAAACAAAAGGCAGCAGACCATTTCTGCCATTCTTCCAATCCCGAGTCAACCTACTGCCAAAGCCGGGCATCAGGGTTCAGTGTAAATCTGTTAACGGCATGACAAATTCTCTGTTCCGCTTCTGCTCGCATTTAATATCCCCATCCACAAGCAATAGTCGTCGCACATCTCTCTTCTTTCTTTTTTGCCAGCCAAAATGATCTCCGTCACTCCCGCATAGCAAATACAGATAAATTAGCATTAATAATTACATAATCGAAAAGAAAACTGCTGCTCTTGTTGTTACAAAATGATAAAATCTACTTCCGTCTGTCGTATGTTGCTGTTATTTGTCTGTCCTTTTATATCCTTGAAACCAGAGTGTTGTGGAAATTGTTTTTATTTGTCGTGCTAACTGTTGATTCTTCAATAGAGCAATCTGCATACTTTCACTGGCTTCAATCAACAGAAATTTTTAGCGCTGGCTTGTTTGTCTGTACGATAAAAATTCTATCTCTCAAGCGGTAGTGATTTTCGTCCAATCCTGCAGGATGAACGTTAATTTTCTCAAACCGAAACAATCAACTCAGTTGTTCGAAAAGACCACACAAATTGTGATGCAAACAATAAAAGTTGTTTTATTTTTAAATTACGTTCATTTCCAATTATTTTTATATTACTTCAAACAATTTAAAATATACAATGAATTGAACATTTCATTTGTCAAAAATAATTGTACACAATAATTATTACGAAATGCTACATTCATTCCATTTTCAGATGAAAAATAAAACGCACCAAGTAAACTGTACTATACAAAAATGTACACATCAAATTAGTAAAATTTACCAACCGCTGTTTCTTAACAGAAAAATAGCAAACAACTCACAAATTCCTTACAGTTAGATGTTAATAAAAAGTTGTCGTGCACACCATATTCTCCAACTTTGCATATTGTAATATTTACGTTAATATACAACAAATGTTTATAAAGCTATTCAAACAAAGTTAACCAAAAAACACCACAATATACAAGCAAAGATACATCTTAAAGATCTAACGCCCAATTTCTTCATATTAATTTTACACAGACATTAACAAACTATAACAACAAACAAAAAAGATAAAATATCTTACCTGAATCATCAGCTATTAACGATTTGACAAATCTGGACGATCTTCGTACTGCATTTCAACGCCACCATTTTTGAGATAACGTTTAAAATGTAAAAAATGCATATCAAACTAAATTAAAATAAGACGTCGTGTAAACTTTAACAAATGTTGTCATTCTCATTTTCATGCATCGCACCAGAAGAAACTGAACAAGCCATTTCATGTACATGCCAAATTCATAAATTTTCGTTACAGTAATTATTGATGTTCATGCTTAATTATATGATGACGTCCTGAACAGTTTTTTTATCATGATTTTCTTAAAATACTTTAATTCAACAAAATCATTTAAGTATTTTGGGGTTATTATGGTTATTTTGAAAATATTTTGAAAATAACTATCATGTGAATGTACAAAATGTGATCATTTGTTTATTTCAAAAGTTTGGCTATTTATATGGACTTTATGTGCTGCAGAATGAAAGTTTCAAAAATATTTTTTTCCATCAGCACCAATTCATATAATATAATATAAAAAAGAATAATAAAGAATATAAAAAAATATTCGTTCTTACAAAATAACATATACAGTAAGTAATGAAGAGCGGAATTTATTCAAAAACCTTCAATTGGAAGCCAACTAAAAAGTTCAAGTTGAAGTTGCGCATCGAGCTGGTCCAATTCTTTAATTGAACGGACAAACTGATCATTCATGCTAGCCTTAATCACCACTTCATCACAACCACGGCATCGCAACGAAACAATACGTTCCAATTCGTCGACAACGAAAGTAGCAATTGAACGTTCGATTTGTCTAAACTTTACCAATATACGATGAAATTGCAGTAACCAACGTGTTTTGGGATCATTTACACGACACTGGCCAAACTGAGTTTGAACAAACTCATCAACATAGACAACTTTCTCATCCAACAATTCCAAAGCTGGACGTACTTCAGTTTGGAGTTTGAGAAGTTCATCTTCGGCAGGAAATTGATTTTCCAATACAATATGACGATGATCTTCAATTAAATGAATTATACGGTCGAGTTCTTTGAAAAAATGAACACAGGTCTGCTCTAAAATATTTCGCTTCAACGGTGGCAATCTACTAGTCCTCTGTTGAGCCATTTTCGCAGCAGCTTCATCTTCAGCTTTATTAGCTTCAGTTTCCGCATCAGCTCCGACGCTCAAACTTTTCAAACTCGACGTCCAACAACTGTCTACTGATGAATTTTCTTCATTTTTTTCATCCATTGTTTCAAAAACTGCACTATTTGTTTCTTTGGAACTAATTGCTGAATATGCCCTACCGTAGGAATTACTGTACAAGCTGTTCACTGATCCAAGTAAATTCTTCTTCACAAAGTTGTTGCTGTTGCTCATTGCTTGTCTTCTGATCAGTGAAGAATACAAAGTGCAAAACTGAATCAAAAATCAAATGCAACTGAACAATCAACTGAACCGACATCAAGTTATACTTGAACGACAAAATGAACGTCATTTCTACAGAAACATCGTTTCATTGTCAATTTCAATTCCTGTGTTCTTAATTGTTTTAGCCAACGGCAATGTATCGTCAAGAATATACATATACATATATATATATGTGAACGTTTATTGGTAAATAGCCTTGGTGAATGAAAAAAACTAAGAAATATTCGGTCATCAACATCTGACATAAATTTATCATTAACGAAAACTTCTTTCGTTATTTTCGCATTAAATTTTTCACAACATACGAAACATTTCAAAAATTCATGATTTATTAATTTATGTAACTTCATATGCACGAATTAGCTTTTTTTCCTACAGATTGCTCCCCTTAATACTTACTCTCAACTTGGCGATTCGACGATTAGGCGATAAAACGTTTCAATTCGCGATCATTAGCGCTTCAACTTGCCTATTTCAGGGTCATCTGCTTCACCCAGATTTCTTATAATTCATTGATTAATGGTTGCAATTACACTTCCAGCAAAATACGATCATACAAATAAATAACCATGAATTAAAATTTATCTACTCATGAAATTTGCTCTATAATATTGTATCAATTTATTTTCAGACAATGACACAGACAAGATTCAAATTCCTCCATCAATTCGTATATAGCTACTAATTTTTTAATGTTGTTCTACAAAGAAATTACTCGCATTAAAGGCACAGTGCAAAATTCTGCAGTTCACGTCAACGCCAAATATAGCCATTAACAAATGACAAATACTTAAATACGAAATCATAGAAGATATTTATTGAAATGACTCAAATATAAACAGAAAATGCATATTTAGAAATCTGAATTTCACAAAATGATCAAGCCCATATAAATCTCAATACAATTTTCTAAAAATATCACAAATACCAATAATCTTATTCTTAATGCAAAAGAAAATTTACACACTATTTACTTTTTACTGATGCCTCCTGCTCTTGCTTCTCTATTGCCAAACAATAATTTTTATTTACTGGATATCGCTTATACGTACCACATACTTTACAATGGATTTTCAGATTTGCTCGGCCCATTTTACATATTTTTATATTTGCATTTTTCAAATGAGGAAGCAGTAATGCATGGCATTTTTTACAGAATGTTCGTTTCATTTCTGGGTGCAATTTCACTTGTGCCTTTTGCTTAACCAAAACCATGGTGTTTGAATAAAAATGAGAAAGAGTTTTCATCGCATCATTTTCAACGTTTGATACCAATGAAGCAGCAAGATATAAGAAATTGACGCGCTGATACATCGGTGATAATTCATTACTCCTATTCTTCTTTTTCTTCATTGTAATTCAACCAGTAATCAGCACTTTCTATTAAATCTAGTTGCTCTTTTGTTTTCTCAATGAACTGGGTACTAAAGAAATGGTGTCTTAAAGAATAAGTATCAAACTAATATGTTTTTTACTTTTCGGCAGTATTTTTCAATCTAAAAGTACATTAAATAACCATAACAATTAATCAATAACTAATTACTTACACGGATATAAGCTTTGTTGATGCAAAATCCAGCTGTTTCAAACTCTAAATTATGCATAAACAATACAATACAATACAATAATAATAAATAAGAAAAAAAAATACAGCTATTGAATTATGCAAGCAAGCTTCATGTTGAACGGAGCTTCGAACTGTTGAATGAAGAATCTAAAAGAAAAGAATATTCGCAATTATTAATTAAAATATTCTAAAGACAGTGATATAACAATATTTAAATATGCCATGAAACCGAAACAAAATAAATTATTTACCTCCGATGAATGAGAACTTTTAATTATTTGCGATAAAGCAGCTCCAAATGAAGAAACTGATTCATGAGCTTTAGCTTCGAGAATACTTTTCCCTTCAGAAGAAAGCCGACGTGGCATCAAAAGTTTCGACAAAACACTTATCTTGCATACTGTAAGTAATTCAAGTTAACTTAATATTTTTTTTAATAATTAAAAATTCATTTTCGGAAATTGAATAATGTAAAACAATTGTATTATTAGACTAAATGTAGCAAATACAAAAGCATTTTTTGAATTAAAGCAAATTATGGAATGTCGGTTAATTACAGTAAACAATGTCTTTTGAAAATAGGTTTTCAGTTTATCGAAAATAGTGAAATTTTATGAGATGTGAAAAAAGCACTTTCAGTATTGTAGCAAAGATTTCAAAATCGAGGAATACAATTGCTAGTACGAACTGAATATTTCTTAGAACCTACATGACATTCAAAAATGAATACTCTTTGTTTGAATGTAATATTGATCTGGCCGGTCATCTGTACGCGTTCTCAGGCTGTGATGATTCATCAAGATGAGTCATAGTTCAGCTGGATTTACCATATTTACAAAGAAATTGTTTTAGCGATAAACGTGTCTGTTTGTTAGATCAGATTTAAATTTTCATCATGTCTCACCAAAGTGGAATTCGTTGTGAGTAGTTTCACATTTAATTTAAAATAACATATTCTTGAAATTAAATTTTATATGTTTTAATAATTATGAAAAATGATTTTTAGCTTCGACTGAATTAGTTCAATTTTTCACTTCATGTAAAGAGGGTAATATACGTCTTGCCAAAATCAAAATTCAAGATGGTACAATTTTTATTTCTGCCATATTGTCGATTATATCTATTATCTTATTTAAGAAAAGCTTATTTTGGCTTGCCAGTTTGCAGTACGTTCCACTTGGGATAAAGATTATGAATCTTACATTGAAGAATGTCTAGCCGATGAACACGCGTGTTATATTCTTGCCAGACTTGATACACAACCAACGTCAGGCTTCGATTGGTTATTTTTATCTTACATTTCGGAAAATGCCCCTGTAAAATTTTTAATTTTTATAATAATATGATAAATATGCATTTGAAAGAATACTTTAGGTGAAAGAAAAAATGCTTTACGCGTCTACAAAAGCTACACTAAAGGGAGAGTTTGGATCTGGCTCAGTTAAATACGATTTTCAAGTCACTCAAAGAGTATGCCGATAAATTTGATTGAATTTTTATAAGCTAAAATTTGAAAATTTAGGAAGAAATGGATTTACATTCTCTTCACCGTTTAATTAACCAAAAAGATGCGGGTGGTGGGCCCTTAACTGAATTAGAAGAACAGATGAAGAGCACACACGTTAATCAGCATTGTGTGAATTCGTTTCCAGGCTACGAGACAGCTGTTGTTCGTGGAGTCCGTTTCCCTGTTGATCAAGATGCTTTACAAAACTTGTGCCGCTTACGAGATGGCGAGATCAACTATGTGCAATTGGTAAATGGAAATGTTATGTGCGTCGTTTCTATTATTCTAACAACATTAATTTTGAAGTCTATCGATACACTGAACGAAGTGATTAAATTAGTTACTGCTGACAACATTCCTTCCAATCGTATTAGCGAATGGATCCCTCCGAAGTCACCACGTTATCATTTCTACGCACCAAAGCTCACAAAAGCGGCTAATGTCATAATCTTTATTTATTCAATACCACCTAACGGTTGCACAGTCAAGGAGCGAATGTTATACAGTAGCTGCAAAGGTCCTTTTCTGGATACCGTGCAGCAGGTTGTTGGTTTAAAAGTTGATCGAAAAGTAAGCCAATGACATTTGTTTGCTGAGCTGCTCAATTATTAACAAGCTTACAAATAGTTTCATAGAACTTGTTTGCATAAAACTTGCTTAGCTAGTAGACTCTTTCTTGTGAATCACTTTTATTGGTTTAACATGGGCCCTATTTGTTCAGGATGATTAATTTATTGTAAAAATTTATGTAAAGTGGTTTGCTTAATATTGTATTTCTTGTAAATTTCTTCAGTAATGAACAATGTTGATTATTCTGTTATCCTATTATAGCTCACGTTTCATATTTTATCGAATCACTACAAATGTTATATATACTGTAGTACAGTAAGGTATCGCAGGTTCAAACTTCTTTGTAATATATGATGAATTGTAAAGAGTTATAAAATTGCAGACTGACTTGATACGTTAGTATGTTTCAGATTGAAATCGACAGCTCTGAGGATGTAAATGATGAATTTTTGATTGGAGAAGATATTTCTGTGAAGCAACACCAGAAGTTTTCGAGGCCAAAAGGCCCGAAGAAGCAACGAGGCGATCCAAGAATTCATAAAACTCCCTCCTGAAAAGTGTCTTTTCAAATCAATTATATAGCCGACAGTACATACAAAATATAATCGTAATTCAACAATAATAGTGTGCTATAAAACGTCGGTATTAAATTAGTGATTAATATTTCTAAAATGCTTCAAATGATTTAAAAATATTTTTATCAAAAAATTGCTCTTTACTTAAAATTATTTGATCTGTGAGAACTGAAATTTTATATTTCAATAGATTTTCTCTTCATTTCTTTTAAAAGTTCAGTCATTTTTCTTGAGACATTTGTCACTTCAGTGAATAAAAATTTCATGATATGCGCATGTTGAATGTGGAATGTTTTCAAGTAGTCATTTCATAAGTGATGTAACATATTTATATTAAATTGTTAAGAGTATTATTGAATTTGGAAAGAAAATAAGCAAGTCCATCAATTCTCGATACACGCGTTCACTCGCTTGATGCGTTTGTCAAAAAAAGAAGAAAAAACAACCCAACAGCAATGCAATGAAATAGTTATGGATTTTTTCATGATCAAAGGCAGACAGATAAATGAAGAAGATGAAAAAACATTATATATGCCTTATTGGGAACAGAATTTACAACCGTGATCACCAGAACAGTTAACCATTGCGGCTTTCGATGATTTGTGATTTGCTGGCATTTCTGCAATTCCATGCTCAAGTTGTATAATTGATCAAGTAAAGAATTTAATGACATGAGAATACACAACACCAAAGCAGAACTGAAAGCGTTAATGGTTGAAAAATCAATGATTTATCATCTGCAATAAGAGAAAGTACATTAATACTAGAAATATTTTAAAAAGTAATGCTGACAATTTTCTTGTGCAAGTAATATAGCAGAAAATAGTAAGTAATATGTTCAGAAACCGAGAAGTCTGCTTCCATCTTCGTAAAGTTCAGCAAGTCTCAACAGTATGAAATGCTTAGCCTGTTCGTCGTCGGCTAACATTTCAATGCACTCTTCCAATAAAAAAACAAAAGATGTTACGGCAGTGTATGCAAATGCAGTTTGAAAAATGTTTTTAACTTGTAAATATGAAACAGTCAGCTTATCGCCAGCAAAACTTTTCAGACGATTATAGTAAAACTGTAATACAGTTTCCATGTACTTACGACGCAACGTTGTAGATGTGCTGATGTCAAAGAGGCGACGCAAATCATTGCAAAAAGAACCACGATGTGCAAACTGCCAGTCGATAATTCCTTTTATGGAGTTTCCAGCCAGACCATCGTCATTTTGAAAAAAGAAAATATTGCTAACCCACAAATCCCCATGAACCAAAACTTCTCCAATTAATTCAGTGTTGCAATCAAGCATCTGTTATATAGATAATTTCTCAACTATATTATTTATTATAAAATATAACTACTGTCTTGAACTCGTTCAAAAAAAAATTTAAAGAAAACAACGACAAATCATCCATGTTCACAAGCACAGTGTAAATTAGCATAATTTTAAAAGTATTCAATACTTGAATTAAATTAAATTAAATTAAATTACACAATAATTAATGCATTGCTGATTGAAATAGTAAAAGAAAAATATACATAATTGATAAAAAAAATTACCTTTGAGATGCTTTTCAAATTCAACATTTCTTTCACTTTTTCTACATTTACAGAAGAAAAATATTGAGAATAAGAGTGAACAATTTCATCGACTTTATCGGATATATTGTCAAAATATTGCTCTATGCCAGCTAGCAATGTTTCGCTTGTTGGCAAATTCGTCTTCCAGTCAACATCAGTGGTCAGTGACCATGCATGAAGCTGAGCCAAAGCGCCGGCTAATTCCAACAACTGTTCAAATTTTAAACCTGACGACAAATTCACAGTCCTTCCATCATTGTTCAAATCTTCCATAATAATGATAGGAGGTTTATCACAGCCTATAACCTGCTCATCATGCGTACACTAATTACTGCAGTGGATAATGTCACGAATGTAAAAAAAACAAACAAACAAATTAACAGCATATACATGCGCATGCATACATACAAAAATAGATATGCGTGTGTGTGCAGATTTAAAAATAATTTACCTACGGGCCAACAAGCATAGCATTTTGGCACAGGTACATTCACTGCATGGTCGGTGAACAATTTATAAACTGTGCATTCAACGTTGTGCATGACAGGCAGTGGATTGCTTTTACCTTTCAACGAAGATTGAACCCGTTGCAATACTCGTTCCCATCGCTTTTCTTCAAGCATTTTCACAATTACCGAACTTGGCAAATTTACAACTTCACTACAAAGCCAATTACAAAAATAAATTTTATTTTCAGCAGAAAAAAATTTTACATCGAGCAGCTCAATTTATAGTTATGAAAATAATAATTATATAGCAAATAAAATGAGGCAACAATTTCAATCGACAAACACAACATTCTGAAATGATTCATTCAACTTTACCTTTGCTAATGCAAAAAATAAATTTGAAAATAGTCCATATTGCAAATTGATTGATTGATTGATTGATAAAGAATATTGCATTAAAGGAAACAAATAAACAAATAATAAACGGTATATTTGCCGTTCTGAATTTACCTATTGCACCTCTGCTGACATGCCCATTGTAATTGTACTTGAATGAGATAAGACAAGAAACCGGTATGCTCTCCAATAGAAGTCGCGGTGAGTGATAGCAGATGACAGTTGTTTGAATCAAATTTGAAATAATCTTTAAGTGCTTCATAAATGTCCCATCCAGTAACTGAAGATTTGCACAAATTGTCTTTCAAAAACACGTCATCGACAAAAACTTTTTCCATGTGAATATTTCTATAAAATAATAAAATTTCAAATTGCAGAAATTGTTGAATATGAATTTATTGTTTTGCGTGGAAAAAGTTTAATTATATGCAATAAGCATCAGAAGAAGCAGAAACAATCACAACAACAACAACAAAATCAAACAAATAATGTTATATAATAACCATTGTAAACATTAATGATTGTTACAACAGGAAAAGTACTCCAGCATCAGTGCTTAATCAATTCAACCACCATACTGTGTCAGGGATGCCAAGTAGGATACAAATTATCAAAAAAAGAGAAAATCATAAAAGCAATCAATCTGTCATATCACGTAAGATTATTTAGAAATATAAAATACACAGAATTCTAATTAAAATTTTACATACTACTTTGATTGCAATTGTGCAATGGAAACGGATTAGCAGTATTAAATAAATTGAATATAATTTCTTCGAATTTCTTATCACATGAAATGAGCAATGGACAATTTTCTTCTAATTTTGAATGTGAATATAAAAAATTTTCAATATTAAATCTCAACTTTTAATATTGCCGTTTGATTTCAAATGACGACACATAAAATGGAAAAATTGTCTGAATTTTTAAAAGCATGAAAAAAAATACAACCAATAAACAGAATTGGCAGTGAACACAAGAATAAATATCTGTCAGCTTTTGAACGACATCAACAAAGCTAAAAAGAAAAAAATCGAAACTTTTCTCTTTTCGACAACATCACCACCACCAACCACAGCCGCAAATAATATAATAATAATACTCTCTGTGTGCTCGCGGTAACCAACATCCCCCCCCCCACACAGACATGCATCCCCCTCATACACAAGCAAATATCTTTCATAAAATGGATTTTTGGTAAATTTCTATCATTTGTCAATTTTGTTCGTTTAAATTCCATCCATGTCTATATGTTATGATGTTCAGGGTTCGATTTTCATTTCTAGATGTATAATAATTGATTGAACTGCTGAATTTTGTATACGTAACAGCATTTGTTGCACCACAACAACTTATTTACTCTTATAACGAATCATCACTTTTATTACATGCGACAAAATCAACAACACTGCTGCAAATTTCCATTCAATTTTCAAAGTAAGTAAAAATATATATATATTTGAAAAAATTATACATTTTTTGTTTAAATTTAAATATAAAACTTTCACTGCTAAAAATTATCCATTCCATACGTTGGAGGAAAGAGTGCAAAATCTGCACATTTGGATGAACAATTAGAAGAATATTTTCAGCATATAATAGCAATTATGTTGCAAATAATTTGTTGCAAATATAAAAATCGATAGTCAGAAAAGCAAAGCGGAAATTCAGTGTTTTACACATGTAAACATAAAAATCACATCTAATAACAACACACTAATTGTATTTCAGACAATTTCAATTTTCCCAATCAATGCACCATTTGCATCTTTCGTTCGATCATTGAGCTTTTCGGAAATATCACACATTTATTATTCCTACTCATTTCAATTTATTAAAAGAAAATTTATCTTTCACTATCTTTATCAAAAATTTCACATTATAATATCAACGGAAGATATCAAATGTACTAAAAACAGAGATAATGAGCAATTGTCAATTTTTGAATATTTAATTTTTTCACTCTTTACAAATTTCATATTATGCCTACAACTATTGATTCCAATTTATTAAATCTGATAAAACAATAAACACACGTGCAAGATTGTTGTTTGAAATCAATGCTTAAAGTTCAGTTTTATTCAGCTTCAAAAAATACATATATCAGTTATTAAAGTTCAAATAAATTTATTTATTTTTTTAAAACAACTATCCAAATTAAATTCATCAAGAAAATAAAATCAACTTTTACACACACACACACACACACACACACACACACACACACACACACACACACACACACACACACACACACACACACACACACATATATATATACAAACACATGTTAAAGGCTATATGCGTTTCCATTTTGCATACTTGAACAATTCTAATCCAATAAACAATGTTACAACCAAAATTGCAAGGCAAGGAGGAAATGACAATTGGAAATTTCCTTCAAAAATAATTAAATAAAATACCCACAAATTTCAGGCGTTCAATTTTAACCTCAACTGAATATTTGCTTCAGTAATTGAATAATATACTAACTACTATGAATAAGAAAATAACAAAAACGAAACCAGCATTCACTAAAACGAACCAATCGATTTATTTATTGATAATAAATAATTAAAATGATATACTCATTTATCAAAAATAATTCTACAGTTAGGTTTAGCATCATATTCTCAATTGAATTCTCTTCATTGGTATAATTCATGCAAAAATTAGACACAATGAAGTTTAACGGGTTTAAAAATCTCAAGTTGTTCAAAAAAGAAAAATTTTCAACCTCTACCTTCTTTATCTTCTCTACAGTAATACATTCACGTATAATTTACTTAAAAATATTAAAAATAATTAAAAAAATATATAGTTCAGTTTATTTATTTCCATTTACAACAACAGCATACTATCCAACAAGCATAAATGAACGAATGCTTTGTATTTAATAAAAAAAAATGAAATGAACAATTTTGAATTAATAAATCGTAAAAGGTTATAAAAATTTCAGTTGTGCACAATTGAAATGATTGCGTAAGCGAAGAAATGGAATAATTACCCCAGAATTGAACTTAGAATGACACGATGACCGTGATCATCACATGCTGAAGTGAAATCTGAACTTCAAATCAGAATATCTATGTCGAAGGGTGAAGCAAACTGCTCTTCATCAAACCAAACTGAACCAATAAACAAGTTCCCATTTTATTAAATACATGATCACTAAAAAGCACAGAAGCTGCAGTCACAAAGGTCACTACGAAATGGTTGTTCAGAGAACAAATATCCTACATTAAATTAAATTATATTTCAAAAAAAAACTGAAAATAATAATAAAATGGCAAAGCATGAAGATATTTCAATGGGAATATTCTTTCACAATTTAATCTTTAATATTCTATCGTTCGATGCAATTTACGTTAAGATTTTTGGGTTTTCTTTTCAAATAAAGTACATTTCGAATATCTGCAGTATACGAATTTTGAAAAATTCATTAATTACCACAAATATATTTAAAAATTCATTTCTGATTAATAAATAAAAATTGGAAAATTTTTTCTTTAAAGTTGTTGGTTGAACCGAATATTAACTGCCCATTTTTCCAGTTTCTTTGATATACTGCAAAACTGGTAATAAAAATGAATAAAGAGGAACAAACAAATGAATGGAATAAACGAGTGCAAAGCTAGGCTAGCTGTTCAAAGCATTTTGACGCTTGAAAAAGCAAAAACGTCAACAAAATCAAATTGCCTTATTTCAGCAGCTGGATCGTTCCCAACAACGCCTCACAATTTAAAACTGTAAAAACAGAAATGCAAAATTGCAGCTGAAACTTGTTCTCAACAACTGACAAACAACAACAACAACATGAAATAAATAATAAGTACAATTAATTATACATAAATAAATAATAGGAAAATTAATCAAATTATATTTGAATAATAATCAATAATTCATCAAGATCATTAGTAGTATAGCAGATACATAAGCAGTTAAACAATATGAGATCTCTCAAAGTTATAATGATGAAAGAGAATCATTATTTTTAAAAACAAATCTGTATCTGACTCAAAAAAACAATAATAATAATAAATTAAATAAAAAAATTCATAAAATATGATGATAACTGAGTGCATTTGAAGACTTGTCCGTTGCTTGAAGACAACATTTCAAAATAACACCCACGTAGACACACACACACACACCCATGAGCACACAAAAATGCAGATGCGATTAGTTAGCTGTTTACAGTAAAAACAAACAACAACGCATCAAAGTAGCCTATTCAAATAGTGATGCATACAACACGGGTAAAATATATTTATGATATGAAAATGGGAAAAAAAAGAAAATATAAAAAAAAAACTTATAACATTTATACATACGTACGTACGTACGTACGTATGTATAAATGTGAAAAAGCATAGATGCATACATGATAAATGCAATAGAAGCAATAATAATAATAATAAATTGTGAAAAATGAGGCGAAGAAATTTAAGTAAAAATAGGAGAAATAGGAAAATTTAAAAATCCTGTTCAAAACGTCGCCAGCTTGTTTGTTGGCTAGACTTGAAAGCGCGGCGTGCGTAAAAGACTGGTTTTGGTCAAGTTGTGCAACAGCAGCAGCCGCAGCAATAGCAGCATCAGCATCAACAGCAGCAGCGGCAGCGGCAGCAGCATCACTATACAGACACACACACACACACACACACATAAACACACAGTTCATTGCCATTCTGTTCTCCTATTCTACACATTATCTAACATATGCAATTGCTAACATCTATTTTGCTTTGAAGCAGAAAGAAATCAAAATTTTAATATATCTATAACTATTATTATTAACGAACAACCACATCTACTACAACACCAACGACATTCATCTACTGACAGCCAATATTATTACATTTATAAAAATTAAATTGTAAGTACACTTCTTTTCATATTCATATTTATTTACTTATACATACATTATATATATATTCTATTTACTTTCTTCTCACCTTATCAATATACTACATCCAAACTGGATTTTTGAATTTCAAGGTGATAATTCTCATTTTTCACACTTATTACATCACTTACTTCACTTTATATTTAAAAATATAATAATAATTTAAATTTTAAAAACTGACATTAGTGATTATTACAAAAATGATTACAATAATTACACTATGACATACTCCGCATCTATCTGTCCATCCGTTCGTCTCTGCTTGTAAAATTATTATATAGCACTGCTACTTCAACCAATGCAACAACTGGTCGCTCAAAAACTTGTAAATCGTCTTCACACTCCAATTCAATATATATATATATATATATATTACTTGCAGTTCAGTTTCATCAAGATCATAATTATATATACCTGTTGAAAGAAAACTTTATCATAATTTTATAAATTTCAAATCAATTTTCACAAAATTCAAATAATAACATAACTTTTGTCATCCAACTTTTTGCAATGATGAACAACTTCCTAAATGTTCGACAATAAAAAAAAATTGGTACATATTTAAACTATTCTTGTTTTCTTTTTGAAATGCACATCCATTATGCATAAATAATATTTGTATAGTACTGAATATTGTATGACATATTTTTTATTGTAATTTTTAAACATAACCATCTCATCACGCGCATATTGTAAAAAAAAATTCCCCTGTCCAACATTGAAAGTAAAAATGCATAAATAATTTTGAATAATGAGAAACAGATCGCTCGCTGGCCTGAAAAAACAATTTTCACTTTCACCAAAACTGTGTTAACAATGCAATAAAACTCAAGCTGACGATAACAATTAAACTTTCCGTTTCCAATTTTATTAAGCAAAAAATACAAACATGTATGTATATTTCTTATAATTCATTATATAAAAATGATAATTTGTTATATGAAAAGCATATTGGAAGAAGGGAAAGTTTTTCTTTTTCTTTTGTAAATATTACATTATTGTTCAGTTATTTAAAAAAAGCAAATTCAATTAAAAAAGAAATATCAAATTTGCAATTTAACATTTTCTTCTTGTCAGTCTCGATCCTTATGGACAAAAATTATTTATTACAATTATTATCACAGTCCAACTGTCATCTTCATCTAACTATTCGCGTCAACCAAACAGCATAACGTCGATTTCATCACTGTGCGATAATTTTGAAGTGTAAATTTCTATTGTATATTGACTTTAGCGTTCGATCAGACTGCTTGCTAACGTACTATCATCATGTGATGCTAGCAACGTCAACATACATACATACATACTTTTATGTATATACACTACTTTTTAGCGCATTAGCTTTGATCTTACAGTTTCGTATTTGCATTTCTTACAAAAATAATTCATTTTACAAAATTTCTTTAGAACAAAAAAATCTAAATGTACGTTTTTTTTGTTTTTCCAATTTATGAATTAATTTAAAATATATAATAATAAACAAACTAATTGTGATCATATTAAATTTAGAAAATTGATAGAAAACAGACAAAATCAAGATCAATAAGTAATAAAAATAAAATTCATATATCTTGAATAACATTTGCGGTTGCAAGATCAACAGCTTCTCAAATAGCCGATTAAATTGAACAATTAATCCCGATAGGTGTATTGTATTTGACATGAAAGACACTATCCATCTCAGAACTGCAAGTACAGTAACCGTAGATAAACTATTTATAATGCATAAATTACATTTGTGAATCAATAAACAAATGTTCAACAATAGATAAAATAATAATAATAATAATAGTATAAATTCAACAACATACATAATTTGTATTATTAGACTCCCGGACGCCGACAATAAACTGTTCTCACTCGCAATTTGGATAAATAATTTCCGCTATTACTACTACTACCACTGTTGTTGTTATTGAAATCAGGAAAGCAATTTTATTCCCTCGTTTTTTTAAAAAAAACTTATTTCAAACATAAATGTAAGTTTTTTATTTTTCTATTACAAATGCTAAAACATGATTATGCAAAATTCTCTGCTGCCCAAGGGGAGAATGAAAAACCACTTTTTACAATAAATCACTATTCATTCGTGTCAATAAAAATATTTTAAAATCAAATTCCACAAACTAAATTGTTAAATATTACCAACAAAAAGTTAAACTTAAATAATATTGGCATCACAAGCATTCAAGTCATTTAATTAAAATGCAACCAAATAAGTGAAAACCGAATGACATTTATGTAATATTTTCTGCCTCCCTCGCCCTTTTAATTCTTAGCATACTGATAAAGAAGACTTCGTTTGAAGCAATCGTCTTAAATTTAAAACTTTGAAGTAAGCTATTTTCAAAGAGAAAAGAACGAAAATAAAAAACAACCTGGTGACGTCAACAGTTATTAGCAAATTTAAAATGATCAGCTTATCTTAAGGCAATACCCAAGGTGAGAAATAAATGAATGTATGAATCAAGATAGCAGTGAAAACCAAAATAAACAGTCACATTGTTATTGATTTCATTTGATTTATCATCATCATCATCATTTGCACATTTCTTTAAGTTTAATCTTTCTTGGTGTCTTAAAATTGGAATAAAAGTGGAGGATTGGAAAAAGAATATAAATTTAAAAAATTCACTCACTTATAAGGCAAACTGACTTGAAGCTGTTTTAAAATTAAAACATATAACCGTTTAAGTCAATTATATTATTAACATTTAAAAATTTTCATGCCGATGTATGAACAACAATATTTAAACACAAAAAAATATATATATGCAAGCAAATGATAAATAACTCCTTTTCACCTTAAGCAAACCATAACTTACACTTTTGCATCATTTATTATTTACAAAGAGGAAAGATTATTATCAGTAATTTTATTTTCTTAATTCCAAAGAATAAATAATAATACGGATAACAAGTATGAAGAGTAAATTTCAAAAATATTCTGCGCGCAATGTAAAATATGTAAAAATGAAAAAATGAAAGCAAATTTATACGCTATAACCAATATTAGAGAGACGACATTTTTCCAAAATGAATAGTCAAATATCAAAAAATCAATTTGCTGCTGCTGTTGTTGTTTATGCTTGTAAAAATGTAAAAACATGAATCACGAAATAGCATTGCTTAGTTGCTTCAATTTCAAACTTCATTATCAACTATTCAGTCTTCGAAATTCAACTTTATTTCAGATCAAATAAAAAGTAAATAAATAAATATGATACAAATGCCAATTCTTACTTCCCACATCAAAATTTTCGACAATTTCTTGAACAATGTAAAAATAATTAGATATTCATTCATTCGGTAAAGCAAGCAAACGTCACTACTAGAAGCTTGAAAACACATTTAAAATTAATGGTAAAATTTCAAATGTACTACAACATCATCTTACTACTCTGCATGATGTTTGTTACTTTTCCTTTTGCATGTGTCTGAATCGACTATTCTACTTATTTGCAAACATTATCATGCAAATCTGTCATATTGTACTCGAACAGTTCATCATAATTATAAATATATACCATAATTGCATCCAAAAATTTACAGTGCACCTCATCTGAATTGGATTCATTACTTATTAGCAAGCACAATGAACTAACACTCTGTCTGAAAATAAATGAAGTAAAACCACTGGATAAGGTAAGATGCTTTCAAGAAAAAGATACTTTCAACAAAACTTCTTATGCTCTTTGCTAGAATTTCCAATGTCAATTCTAATTTTAATACAGTTTATCAATTTCAGAAATTTAATCTTCACCGTAATGATCATTTTTAACAAAAATGCATTTAAATGAAACGTACAAAACAAGCATAAAAAACATGGCAATGTAGGTCGATTAAACAAACTGCTATATAATGCTTTTTCATTTTTGAAATTTCTTTTACTCATTTCATATTCATTAATCATTGGAAAATATTTTCCTACAATTTCTGCAAGCATTAAGCATCTTTTTATCCTCGTTACGAAAATATTACAATTATTAATAATATGATCACATCAGAAGTTTATTACATCTAAGAAAATATGGCTAATATGAAAAGTTTCCAAATAAATCTCGATACAGATTGCTTATTTTTCATAAAATAGACATAACAGATGAAATGATCAATCACATGTTGAAAGCTGAAAGAAATTTCATAGCTTTCCATTTTCATTAATATTTAATTTGTATGTTTTCATTTCTGAACAAGTAAAACCCCACAAATTATAATTTGAAAATTCCCATTAAGCATCAAAATAAATTGTCACACTAGCAATTATTTCCAAAATTTCGTGCATCATTTCAGGCTATTATAAACAGACAATTTTTCTTTTTTTTTGCAAATGAACTTATTAATATATGCTAAAAATTTTCAAATAAAGAATAACTATTTTCAATTCACAATTCAATTTTAAACTGAATCTTTAATTGAAATTGTTGAGCATCGATTTGAAATAAAGTTCAAGCAAATAATACAAGATGAATTTAAATACCAACAGTAATTTGAATAAATTCAAACAGTAGAAATACGGTTCTATGTTGATACATGCATGTATATGTATACATATTCATACAATAAAGCAATATTTCAATAAAAATTCAACAAGTTGCATTTAACAATATCATATTAACGGTGGACGCGTTTGATTTAATTAAAATGATTCCAAACAGTACAAGATGCTATTCGATTTCGCAAAAATAGCAACGGCAAATTGTAAATTAATTTAACACTTGATTATTGTTAACCGAAAGTTTAATGAACAACCATTTAGTAAACCATTACAATTAAATCATCATTACTTAAATAATAACAAATATTTCACTGACACACACAGACACGCACAAATGTGAAGATTTCATTCATATAAAAATAGCACCTGTCAAAACTTGCATATACTCATGAAAACGTGCTTTCTGAAACTAAGCAAAAAAAACATTTCACGAAAATTGATATGTCCATAGCAAAAGTTTTTTTGCTTCTTTTGATTATTCTGCAAAAAAATATATACACAGATACGTTTATCGTTTCTTAGCAATTGTTCACAAGTTGCTTTTCAAAAATTTCAAAATAAACAGCTGAAAAATAAGTACTCGCACATCTCAAGTGAAACTTATGCGAATGACTTTTTTAAAATTTCTTCTCATCATAAGCTACAAATTTAAAGGTGATGTGCATAAATAATTGAATTTGAAATTTTACTTTGAATTTTATTTGAAACAAAAAACAGATTAAATTTCTCAAAATTTCGGTACATTAGTTATTTATTGTAAGATATTCGCCCAATTGTGTACTGAATGATTACTACTGTTCAGTGAGTATTTTTCAAATCTAACCTTGACAATTACAACTATCTGCATTTCAATCTGAAAGTCAGTCAACAATTCTGATGTCTGAAACTTGATTTTATCGTTCACCTTGAACCGTAACATTGAATTTTTTCCTTTTAAACTGATCTGAAAATTTTCCTTCGTCAACATGGTTTTTAATACTTATTGAAATTAATAAACAACTGTCATTCAATTGAATAAATAATTTTTGTAATAAATACTTTTAAATAATGAAAAAAAATCTTCAAAAAACGCTTCTCTACTGATATACAACAAATTGCGCGCGTCATTTTATCAGCAACTTCACACTCTGACGCGTTTCAATCAACTACCAATCAACCAGCGCAACGAATCTCAGTTCTCAAAGTTGACGTTGAATAAACTTGGCTAAGGTACATTTTATTCGAGTCGATATCAAAGTTTTCAGTTTGTCACGGCAAATTAAGGTAATTCGCGGCTGTCGAAAATGATTGCCTCTGCCGGTGGCCCTAATCGAATACATCTTTCAATGGTCAATATCCAGGCAATTACATCCGGCCAAGACAACTTCAGCTATTTATATGTTTTATCATCAATTTCAAACAATTAATGTAGAAAATTATATTAACCTGCGCACAGTTCTGCTAAAAATATTCCCAGAGTACCAAAAAAAACGAAACGACTTCTAGCGATAACAATTTCTCATTATCAACTGCCATTGTCATTCACACCAAGGTAATTTTGCTCTTTTTTTTTCTCTCATTTAATTGCTTCTATTAATCAAGTAATCAATTAGTTGAAATTTGTCAAATTGTGATGCGCCTAATAAATAATTATTTAATCCTTACATATTTCACAGCATTGCTGTAAGTGTGAAAAATTATAAAACAGAATTATTGTAACTTTACAAAAAACCCCAACTATAAACTAGTGGATCGCGTAGGAAATTGAAAAAAAAAACGTTATATACATAGTATCAAATTCTTCTTTCTTTGTAAATAAAGTGTTGGAGTGTTTTAATTTTTGTCCAATAAATAACAAAAGTTGTAAAGTTAATTGCAGAAAACAAGAAATTGTTCTATTAAACAAGTCATAAACGTGATTTTCTTGTCGGTGTGCTCTACAGTAACGCAAAAAATTCGGAACAACAAAGGAAAGTTTAAAATCGTTGACTACAGATTAAAATTATTATCACTATTGACGTTCTTCATGGTCATTCAACGTTAAGAATGGAAAATTTCTACGAATATAAAAACTCTAATTCTAAACGTTATTGATGATATTTTGAGAGAAGAGTTGACAATAAAAGCGAAAAATGATCATTTACGCTGCACTCAGAACACGGTTATTGTTAATGTATAAAATACTAATAATAATAATAATAATAAAACACTTACCAGTATGTAGAGCTTGTTGAAATAAATTGAAAAAAGAATGCAAATATTAAAGCAACAAACAGCTACAAAGAAAATTGTGGAAGAAATAAAATAAATGTTTTACCAATTGAATATTTTACATTTATTTGATTTTCAAGCAAGTTAGTTTCAAATTGACCCAATTTACTTTTCAAAAATTTTAAAAATTTTAAATTACATTTATCATTCTTTTGTTATTATTTTTTTGTAATTTAATAACTTTTTTAAATATAATAAACTAATTTCATCATGAATTTTGCAAATTTTCAAATTACAGTTCTTATTTATCTTTATATTTCAGAGGGTGAAATTGATAATCATGTTGTTACTTGGTGATAAAACTTTAGGAAAATAAAAAGATTTAAATTGCGATGTATAGCATATTTTTAAATATCTATTTTTAGTATGTTAAAAAGTGGGAAAGAAAAGTTTTTTTTTAGAATGACTTGAATTTTCATGCTTATTTTTGATGAACAAATGAATAATTTGCATTGATTGAATGAAAATAATTTCAAGAATTTGTTGATATTTGATATTTTACGTAATAAGAGAAGAAAAATTAATGGATAAAATTTGAAATAATATTCGTTTTTTGTTTATCTTTGCTATTTTTAGATCTTTTGATAGAATAAGAAGAAAGTAGTACTGTAGAATAGAAAAGAAAAAGTGGATTTTAAATATAGAGAAAATAAAAAAAATCAAGTTAATAAGAAGAAGAAAAATATGAAAAAATATTTGCAATCATTGTTAGCACATCGGGTTAAACGTGGAAGTAGTGGGGGTGGGGGTGGGGCTTTTGGGGGTAATTGTGGTGGAGATGTAGGCGATGGGACCAACGATGGAACCTGCAAAACGGGCGCCAAGACAGCAAGAAACCGGTTTCTGACCAATGACGTCAAAACGGCAACGTCAACGTTGAATAGTTGCAGCGCCGCCGCGTACGGCGGCAAGACGCCGGCTAGCGATACTTTGTCCGTCAGTTGCAAGCAGAACGACAACAACAACAACAACAATTCCAAAGCCGGGCTGACGAAAAGCGTCCCGACCACGCCCTCTTCTTCTTCATCATCTTATTCTTATTCTTCCTCTTCTCCGGCAAAGCATAATCATCCGGCGGCAAAGTCGATGAAAATCAAAATTGGCGGCCGTATGACTGATATTGCAGAATTGGAACGTCTACTTGACGAAAAAGACAAACTAATTATCCAACAAGACAAAGATATTAAAATTCATCTGGCAAAAATTAAACAACACGAAGAGCAAATTAAATCTTTAAAAGTAAGCAATTTCATCATATCTATACATTTCTTGTTTACTTGTTTGTTATTTTTATTTCGAAAAGTTGTTGTTTACTATAAATGTGGGACGAAATTTTCAAAATTCAACGCGCACCAACCATTTGGCAGCAGCTTTGTTTGTTAAATCGATGAGAGACGCGCACATGCAAGCATAATAGATCGCATTTATCTATAAACTGCTGTAGCGCGTTTATTATTATTATTATTATTACTACTACTACTGGTATTGCTGTCATCAGCTTATTTCTGTTTGAATTATCAATTATGAAAAAAAAAACTTTTATATTATTAAAATAATTAATCGAAAAATTCCTTGTCAAATTTCGGCCACCACATCTTTTCTAGCTTATTTTTCGTTAGCAAACTGAAAGGTAGTGAAAGAGAGACACACAGGAAGCAGAACGTTTCTAGCTGACATGTTGTTGTTCATGAGCGTGCTTGCGTGTGCCAGCAAATTTTAATGGTGGCACCAACCGATTAGCTGATGCTATTTCCCATCCCCTCTTGCTACATTTCCTTATTATTTCTTTTTTTTATTTAAACGAAAACGTAGCTTTTATCAAAAATTAACTGTAAATTTCTCATTTATTTAACCCTATCAACTTGATGAACAAACTTATTTATTGTTATCCTTCAACTTACGTATATATTCATTCACTGGTGAACGCTTTTTATGCGACAATGTGATGGATTTAAATTTCCAAAATTCACCATACATGTAAATGTATTTATCTTTATAATATGCTCTAACGCTTACTCGATTCTCTATTGAGCAACAAATGCGTCTTACGGTTGACATTATTATTATTATTATTTTTGGTGTTGTTGTGAATTATCATTATGAAATCAAAGAAAAACAAAAAAAAAGCTATACATTTGAAACAATGATAAAGGAAATTACTAATCAAAATTATATAAATCACGCACCATGACCTAATTTATCATAAATATCTAAAATGTTATTTGCTTAAATATTTTGATAATGAACAGCAGCAGGAAGTTGTAGCTTCTCCGCCTATTTCAATTGCATTTCTGATGGAAAACTTTTCAAAAAATAAAATAAATAAAACATTTCCATACAAAACTTTTTCACAGTGTTGATTGATAAAGAAATATTCACTTGTTTATTTGTCTTGTATTATTTTTTTTTCTTTTGAAAATATTTCAAGATTCTAATCAACGATAAAGGTCATCAATTTTGGCATTTGAAATCAGTTTAGCGAAATGGAAAAGATATTTTCCAATGCAATTTACGCAAATAGATGAATGAATTATTTATAAATTGAAAGCAAGTGCAGAATGAAATGGATGGATCAATCTCATTTCATGCGTTTTATTGTTCAACGTATAAATCGACTGACAGACATTTAATCTGATTAATTAATTAATTCATTGGTCGATCAATTTGACTAAATTTTAAATAATAATAATAATGTTCTTGTTGTTTTTTGTTGTCAGTCAGAATGCGACAAACTGCGTTCAGTTTTGGATTTGAAAGTCGGCGAATCGCCCACGTCGAGGAGCAAATCCAGCGACGAACTGAGGGCACAGCTCCAGATGCAAGCAAGTATGGTCGGCCAGGCGGCAAATGTGAAGAAGCAGGGCGTCTCGGCCGAACCGAACACTTACAAAGACAAAGTGTCACTGATCCATTACAAGAAGAGTGGACAGTAATAATAATTTTAATTTTAATTATTTCTCAAGAGAATTTCTTTTTCATTCATTTTATTCAGGTCCAAGCAGTTGATAAGAAATGCAATTTTGCAAAATGACTTCTTGAGGCATTTGGATCGTGAGCAAGTTTCAGAAATGGTCGAGTGCATGTACGAACGGGATGTACCGGAGAATGAGTTTGTCATTTGCGAAGGAGCAGCCGGTGCTCATCTCTACGTTGCAGCACGTGAGTTTATTCAATTCTGATTCATCATCACCAATTGGATTTTTCATTTTGTACATTGGCACCGACAGTTTCTGTTCTACTATATCCGATGCTTGTTTCGCTTTTTTTTAGCAGCTTGTAACTGTTGCTCACTGAACGAAACAAATTTAAATGACAACAATTTCCAGTTGTTGTATTTTTTGGCTTAATATTTTTTTCTCGTATTTAGAAGGTGAATTACAAGTATTCAAAAATGAAAAGATGCTCGGGAAAATGGGTCCTGGCAAAGTATTCGGCGAACTTGCTTTGCTTTACAACTGTACTCGTACTGCATCCGTGAAAGGTAATACTTCAACATCATTTAACATTACTTTTATTCTCTGACTTTCCACTTTTTATTTTTATTATTCATTTTTTAATATTAAAATTATTAGCCATGGGACCGGTGAAACTTTGGGTATTGGATAGAGCAGTTTTTCAAATGATCACCATGCGTCTTGGATTGCAAAGGCACGAAACGTTGATGAATTTCCTACGCGACGTGCCACTGTTCAAAAATTTATCCGAAGACCGAATCAGCAAACTTGCCGACTCTATGGATTTGGTAAAATAATTATTCATAATTATTTTCAACTACTTCAACAACAACAACAACAATGATGTTTGCTTGTTCTTCTTTTTTAAAGGATTATTTCACCGAAGGAACATATATTATACGTGAAGGTGAGAAAGGGGATCTCTTTTACATCATCACATCCGGAACGGTGAGATTCATTTGATTCGATTTCATATTAAAAATTTCCATTTTTCAAATAATCCTTTTTTCTTCGTTGCATAGGTTCGTGTTACGCAGCTTATTGATGGCAAAGATGAACCTCAAGAAATTCGAAAATTGCAAAAAGGTGATTTTTTTGGAGAAAAAGCATTGCTGGGGTAACTTTCTTTTCTTGATTAGTTTTCAATATTAAAAATTTATATATTTTCAGTGATGAAGTACGTACTGCTTCGATTATAGCTGTTGATTCAGTTGAAGTTTTAACGTTGGATCGAGAGTAATTTTTAATACAATTTTCTACTATTTTGCATTTCAGATATTCTTAATCATATTAATAATCATTGTATTTTATTATGATAGATCTTTTCAAAAATTGATCGGTGATTTAGAAGAATTGAAACGTGATTACGGTGACGAACAACGAGGTGCTAAAAGGTAAATATTCAAATTATCCCATACAAAACTACTTATCATGTTGTTTTACAATAAATAATTTTTCATCAGATTGGTCGATAAACGAATTTCTAGCAGTGACGGGTAGAAAAATTTTAATATCACTTGTTTTAGTAACGACGATGATTTTGGCATTTTTTTTATTTTTACAGAACTATCGATCGTTTTCCTTCAACTCCTACCAAAGTTGAATATGACAATGAAATTGCTGCGTTGGAATTGACTCATATGCAACCAATTGCAACTTTGGGAGTTGGTGGTTTTGGCCGTGTCGATTTGGTAAGTGAAATCAGAAAAAAAATTTCATTTTATATTAATTTATTCATAACGTTAATATAACGACATTTAATGTAGCAGTAAATGAGCTTTTGCAGCTGAATTTCAGCTTCAATTTTTGTAATATTTATTTTTTGTATTTTAACAATATGGGTTGATTTGGTTCGACATTTGACGATTTGTCAGTTCGATTTGTCAATTAGCATCAAGTCAGCTTGATGAAATTTCAGAATGGGAATTCTTTTTTGAACATACGCTGCGGTTGCTTGGAAATTGTTCTGTTTGACCATGACAAATTATATTTTTGAAAAAGAAAAATAGGTTATCTTAATTTTTTTGATGCTTAATTAACCAGTTTAAATTGAACAATTGACAGATGAATTCACCTCGTGATATTAAAAGTTTTCACCTTTCTCGTGTGGAATAACTTTAATGCATTTTTCGTGTTTTGCATCAAAGATCACGTTTGACTGATTTTTACAATTGCAATAATAGACGCATAAATTGAATTGCATTTGTAGTATTTTATTGCATAGTAAATGCAAAATATGTTGTACTGTATAGGTATTTTTGATACAAAATCCGACTAGAACGTTCGCTTTGAAAACGATGAAAAAAAAGCATATTGTTGACACTCGCCAGCAAGAGCACATTTTCAACGAACGTAATTTGATGTTTGAATTTCGTTCACCATATATTGTAAGGTGAGATTTCTTTTCTTTTCTTTTCTTTTCTTTTTTTACACACTACAATAGGATAATTAATTTTCAAGTTCGTTAAATCAAAAAAAAATACAGAAAGAAAACATCCATACTATTGATGCTAAATATTTCTCTTTGTATATGTCTATGGGCGTGTGTTATATTTTCAAGTTATTGAAATTTGATTCAAATGAATGTAAGAAATAAGCTTAATATATATAATAATCAATGCAATACAATACAATAGGTTGCACAAAACGTTTCGTGATAAGAAATATGTGTACATGCTGTTGGAAGCTTGCCTTGGTGGAGAAGTATGGACAATTTTGAGAGACAGGTAATGATGAATGATGTGAAACAACGTTTTTTAGCGTAATATTTTAATATTTTGCATTTTAGGGGTCATTTTGACGATTTGACAGCCAGATTTTATGTTGCCTGTGTTATTGAAGGTTTGGAATACCTTCATAGAAAGATGGTCATTTATCGTGATTTGAAACCTGAAAATTGTTTATTAGATGCTACTGGTCATTTGAAAATTGTAATTATTATATCACAGTTATCAATAAATTTCTGAATCATATAAACAGTATAATTTGTAGGTGGACTTTGGTTTTGCCAAAAGACTGCCTAGTGGGCGAAAAACGTGGACATTCTGCGGTACGCCGGAATATGTTGCTCCGGAGATCATTCTTAACAAGGGTCATGATCATTCGGCAGATTTTTGGGCTCTGGGAATTTTTATTTGTGAATTGCTCATGGGACGGTGAGTGGTGATTTCTATTTATGAGTTTGAAAAATGAGCTATAATTTATCAATATTTTCTCCTCTTCAGACCACCTTTTCAAGCTTCGGATCCAATGAAAACGTACACTTTGATATTGAAAGGGGTCGATGCGTTGGATATTCCTAATCGTCGTATTGGTAAAACGGCTACCAGTTTGGTGAAAAAACTTTGTCGTGATAATCCAGCCGAAAGACTCGGCTGTCAATCCGGTGGATATGATGATCTTCGCAAGCACAGGTTATTTATTCCCATTGTGTATTGTTTATTTGTTTATTTTGATTGTGTTTATAGGTGGTTTGCCGGATTTGATTGGGAAGGACTTCGCAGTCGTTCGTTACCACCTCCAATTATACCCAAAGTGAGTTTGTTAGTTATTTTGAAAAATGAACTCGAAAAGATACTTTTTATTCAGATCAACGGTCCTACGGATATTAGCAATTTCGATCATTATCCAGCCGATTATGATGTGCCACCGGATGAACTTTCCGGCTGGGATGAAGGTTTTTGAAATTGTACCCTGAACGCAGCAGCTAAATTCTCTTTAAGACAAGAAAATATGCTTTTTATTTTATTTTTTTTTATTTTATTTTGATCGTCACGCCGATTCTCAAAATGATGTTGCCTACGTTGTTTAAATAATTGCTTGTTTATTTATTTTCACAGATGTGAAAATTTCCATTTTTCAATAATAACTACAGCTCATATGTGTTACCTTTGTGTTGTTTATTTATTTATTTATTTATTTTTGGCATTTAATCGTTTATTCTTTCGTGTCATCTTGTTCATCAGCATGATGATGATGATGATGATAATGCATTACTGGAGCATTTTTTGCTTTGTCATTTTTCAATGTGTTTGTGTGTCTGTCTTGATGATATTTTTCTTATTATAACAAAGGCAACGGTTCTTTTCCAATACTTATTAAGATGAAAAAAATTGCATCTGCACAAGTGTCTGAAACTTGGCCAGACTTCGCTGAATGCCAATTGTCACTTGGTTGCCTTACATGAGAATATTACTGTATTACTTGTTTATCTTTGAAATTGGAATTTCATTTTTTCCACTCATCTCTGCTCTGTCGTAGTAACCTTTACGGATTGCTTTTTTTTCTTCCGGTTCTTCTGTCACAACTTCCAACATTTCTCTCGTCGGCCAAGAAATGTAACCATCATTTATGCAATAAATGTTCTATCACTTTTATTGGTGCCCGGCCAACACCACGGCCGATAAACATCCCGCTGAATATGAAATGCTCTCTTTCGTATTTGTAATTCGCTTTTTGCTCATGTTTTTTATTACAATAAATAATTAGAGTGAATTATTCTTTTCTTAATCTAATTTGAAAATACATTTGAAACAAAGATTCATCATTTCAAATGACCAAAAAATACCTGCAATAAAATACGGTAGAATTGAATGATAATTAAGTAAAGTTCAAGTTTATACTCGGTTGTTTTCTTCGTTGTTGGTCAGTCATTTGCATTCGAATAAATATTAATCAATTAATAGATAATCGAAGAAATAAGAATCAATTAATAAACACAATAAAGTCATATAAATTAGACAATATTTGCAACTGAGAAGTTTTTTATTGTTCTTTTTATTTTTACATAAAAACGACAATAAATAATAAGATTATTTAAAGTTTGTGAAATCAAAAAAATAATGTTGTAATACTTCGCCTGAAAAAAATTTGGAATAAAATAGATAGAAAATATGTAATACTTTACTTTTATTATTCCTTTTTTAATAGAAAATGTGACATTCTACTGTAGCGAGGTTGATGATGAAATATTTCGATTAAATTGTTTCTTTTTTGAATTTTTATTTTAAGAAAAATCTTTTCTAAGTGTTCAAAAATGGCGAGACAATAGCTTGTATTGTTGTTTGAAAAAAGGCGACCGAAAAACCTACACGCGCAAAGGTGGAGGCAATTTTCGCCAAAGGGTACGTATGTATATATGTATACGTAGTGATGTTTTCTTCTTTTTTTTGTAACAACCTAATATGGATGCCTTGTATTTGAGAATCGTAAGAAACATGTAGATTTATTGATGGAATAATATTTATTAATTATATTTTGAATAAAAATAAGATTGACTAAATGACAGAGAGCACGATTTGGACAACGATCTGCACTCGATTGACCCGTTTTCAAATAGCTGCCAACGTTGACATGAGCTCTTTGAAAAGCCTTATGCGACCCTTCAACGTATAACCCAGTTTAATAGAGGAACGATTGAAAAGTGCCTCCGCATGTTGAATGCGACCACTGCGAGCTGGCGAGTTCCACTGTTCTGTTGTTCAATGGCCGGATGTTACTGTTTCTAGTTAACGTCACTGAACTTGATCAACCAAAAATACTGTCTCGTACTTTGCATCCTTTGTAAAAATTTCCCCATACCAAGCGGTCTGCTTTTCTGCATACAATGCGGATAACATCATGCGCAGGCTGATAAAAAAATCTCCATCTTCTTCCTCACTGGCAAGAAGTTTTCAGCAATATTCCATATTATTTTTCATCTCTTTTTTTCACATCGGTATTTATTTATTCATTTGATTTGTATTTCAAATTATACTTTTATTTCACTATTTTCAGTCCAACCATGCGCTAGGCATGCTAGAGAGGGAGGCAGATCCAAATATCGTAAGTTTTATTGTTTGGTTTTTAAATTTTAAAATTACAATGAAAAAACCCTCATGCATGTAGTAGTAGTAGTAGTAGTAGTAGTCATGAATGAAATCATTTTTGTAGCTATTGATAAATATGTAACACAACTTGGAGATATACCAATGGTGAGTGGTCAGGCAGCGCAACGATTCGAACCACACATGGCCGCTTTGACGTGTAATTTTGAACCAAACGAACCGTGCGCATGGGGTAATTTACCCGGCGGTGCTCTGCTGTGGAAACGTGTACGTTTCAAAGAACCGAAACCGAGCAAAAATCAAATGAAATCGATCACGAGCAAATCTGAAACTCCCGGTTATTGATTTTCTGATTTATTATGCATATATATATATATATATATATCTTGATTAATACATTTTTCTAGAAGGTGCATTTGCGGTGATTGGATCCGAATCAGGAAGAGGCGAAGGGGAGAATTATGTCGGTTCATTAGTGGCAACCATTCCGTGCCAAAAAGGACCCGGTAAATTGTCATTTGAGTATGTTGTGTTGTTTTTCATTTCATTTTTCAAAAATTCCAAATTACAAAAGTAGTTTTCATTTTTAAAATGCTCAACGCTTCATAGTCATTGGACAAATTCGCAATCGAACGATTTGACCGTCTGTGTGGTTCCGATGCAATCATCAGAAGAGAAGCGATGTATCGGCTCAGTAAGACGAACAAGTCCCAATCCAATCCGTTTCACCATACCAGCACCCGATGATGAACGTCCATTCCAGGTGAAAGCATTATCATATCTAGATATCTAGGTGGATAAATAGATAGACAGGCAGGCAGGCAGGCAGGTTGGTGGGTAGATTTTTATTTTGTCATCATCATGTCAATTAATTCACTTAGCTTCACTAGTCAAATTACCCTGAACAATTCAACTAACTGTCGGTGTTACCCAATTCTAATTCTAAACGTGATTCAAAATGAATTTCATACAACAATGCAATCGTTTAGCTTGAAATCAGCAAGCAAACAATTTCAAAATATAGTTCAAACTTTTATATTATTTAACAACCAAATAAGTACATAAATAAATACATACATACATATATACTATATGTTCAGGAATTAATTTTGAAAAAAAAGCAAACAAACAAACCAGAAAAATATGATAATACTGAGAAGAATGTCAACATTTTGCGGAACATTGCATCAATACTGTTGAAATATTCATTTCAACCAGCCCTTTTCAAGGATATGATACTTCCTAACCAGTTTAATGTTTTATTTATTTTTCCATTTGAATAATTTTATTTTCAACAATTTTGTAAAACATATTTGCACATTTATTCTTTTGAAAATCGATTAAAAATTTCTTGGTTTTCATTACTATACAATACTCGTCGTATAATGTTCGTTATATAAAATCAAAAAGTTTCTTTAAAAACACAATTGATATTATCATCTGGGATATTTTGAACAGTATTCAATTTCATCAGTACTCAATTTTTTGCTCAATCTATGCTTTAGCAGGACGAAAATTAGCATACGCATAAAATGATTTCTGATCGGTATTGTATTTTAACATATTTATAGTCGTGTGTTTGCAAAAGAACAATGCATTTGAAAAAAAAACCGGGTTATGCATTAAAATAGTTCACATTGTAAATTTAAAGGAGAGAATACCTTTTTTCCCTTCTTTTTTGCTTCCAACTGTTTGCTAGCTCATCTATTGAATTTGATTTCATAAAAAACAATCTTTAAATAAATTGAAATTAATGTATAAAAGTTTTATATTCATAAACTAGAAAATAATAAGGTCGGCAATATTTACAAGTAATGGCATAAATTTGAGCATTCCCAAGCTGTTTATCTCTCTTATACTTTCTGTTAATTTTACACATTTCATTCTTTTATTTTTGTGATGTTTTACTACAATTGGTAAGAAGATTGTTTTTATCGAATTTTTGTTTCGACTTGAATTATATTGTACATGTATGTAAAATGTTGACAATTATTGTTGCCCTTTTTGATGTAACAAAATTTAAAATAATACAGTAATTGTTGATGTTGAGGAATTAATTTTACTGCAACGTTAGCAAGATGAGAATTGAAAAAATTACGTATCTGCTCAAGTTTGTCAACATTACACGTTTAATATTTACATTTTTTCTTTGTAATAAATAGTAATTTTAATAAAATCATATAAATTATATATTTTATAGATTCGAATGGAAGTTCGTGGATTTAGTCAACCCGGTTTTATCATGATTGACAACATTAATTACGAAGCTGACTTATGCGGTGCGCCATCAAAATTTGCGCTAACCAAGGTGATATTTTGTTCCCAATTTATTAAAATGACAAAAGTAGAAGCAATTCTTTTTTTTAATAACCAGGAAGTTTCAAAATATAATTTTTTGACGTGTTTTGAATTTTGCAAAAAAAAAGTGTGAAGAAGTTTAAGAAAAGATTGATTGAAAGTTTTCAAAACGTCTGAGATGTTGCGCATTTTACGCAAAACCAAATATCTTTGCTATATTGTGCTCTGTGGAACCGTAGTGAAATTTTAGTTTAAAATTTCCTTGAATTCTGAATGACAAAAATTGAACAAAAGAAGCATTTTATTGAAATTCAATTTTTCAAAAATAGTTTTTCATTTTCTCAGCTTTAACAAGTTGTATAAATTTTGTGAAAAAGAGCCTCAGTTTGAGTTAATATTATAAAATGATAATTAAGATTTTGTTCAACATTTTCAAATAGATTTCACTGATAGTTGACTTATTTAATAATTATTGAAGCATCAATGAGTGGGGGTTTAAAAGGCTCTTTTTCACATTTTAGGAAAATTCGCTGCCCTCAGATCGAAAATTTCCCACTGCTCCAGTGGTTTTGCCGAACCTTCTCAATCTTGGACGTTTACTGAAGGTAAAATTAAAACGAAGAAATGCGAAAAATGGGAACGTTTTCATAAACATTAAGAAAAAAGCATATTTCGTAACCACAAGTAGTCTTTTGCTTCTCATAAAGGAAGGGATTACGAAAACAATATATCATTTTGATGTAATTTTTTTCATGATAATTATTTCCAATTGTTTTAGCCAACGGCAGTCAAGCCGAAGCCAAATCAGATTGGAAATAGTCGCTGTGTCGAGTTACTCAGTTGTGATTTTGAATCTGGTAAACAGATAATATTAAAAATTGATAAATCATCTTGTAAAGTATTGGTTGCGAAATATTGAGATGTGAATAATTTTCTGTTTCAGGTACAAGTTGTTTCTACGATGTGAAAGCAAGTAGAAATGGTCAGTGGAATGTTGGTTCTGGTAGAACCGGCAACCGTCTTACTGGAATACGTGTTGATGGTTCTGGCAATGCGAGAGGTACGATTATTATTATTATTATTATTATTAATGGAATAATGTAAATTTCAATAATGATTTTAAAGGATATTACGCATTTGTTGGTCGAGATTATCCGGATGTCGATGGGGACGCCAGTTCAAAACAGTCTGTTTACATTTTGCAGAGTCCGGAGACAACTTTCAAGAAAGCAGTTAAACTTTATTATGACGTTTTCTTGAAATCTAGCAGTCCAGAATTGAAAGTTGGTTATTTTATAAAGTTCACAGATACAAATAAATAAATAAATAAATATTTATTGTTTCAATCAATTATTTTAAGGTATGCATCAATGATCTTTCAGTATGCCCAAAAGTGTACACGTTGAAAAACGTGCGAAGCACTAGTGACGGTTGGCTGAGGCGTGAAAGCATCATGCTTAATCCAAGCTCAAAAAGAGTGAGTGAATGAATAATCAAATGAAACCTTTCTTAATGTATTTTATTGATTCACAATGCTTTTTCAGGTCATGTTCATTGTCAAAAGTTTGCCAGCAAACCAATACGTTGCTCTCGACAACATTGCCATAGAAAATGGGCAGGATGCTTGCTAGACACTGTTTAATGTTCAATTTTTAAAAATAGGTCGCGGATTTTGCTACAGTAAATATTTGTTTTCTTTTTTTAAAATATTGCTAAATTTTCAATAAATTATGCACAAATTCAATCGGATGGATTAATTGATTGAAATTATTCTCTCCATTTGTTATCAAAAGTTATAAATTTTGCAATTATAATGTTGGAATGATGTTCAAAAAATTGTTTAAAAATTTGCAATTAAATGACATTAAAATGTATTAAATCAAGTTCAAAATGGAAAAGCAGAAACAATTTACTTGTTTAAGAAAAAACTGAAATTGAGAATATATGATTTTTCAATTTTATAATTCAATTTTGGCTACTTCTTTTTGAATGATTCAAATGTAAACATTTAATGAATGGAATAATCTGGATAGGTGAACGTTGTCAAATATTTGTGTTTACCAAAACGCTGTGAGTATGTGTGTGTGTGTGTGTTGAATAAAAGTAAATAAATAAAATTTCATCTTATACTTTGTTGAAGTGAAAAAAACATATTCTTTTTCATTATGCGAACGCATTTGCTTGAAAAAGCTTTAGTTTTCCTCTTTGATTTCTCATGCTCGAAAGGGCTCTATAGAAATCAGTAGACATTTTTCTTCGATTTTTAACTTTGATAAAAAATAAAAACAAACTGATTAATTTCTATTGAAAGGGAAAATTGATTGATAAAGACATTTACCTATTGACTGCTCATGCTTTTTCTTCTATTCATGCTTAATGAAATTACATCGATTTCAAATATGCCTAAAAATGGAAAACTAACAAACCAACTGAACAAAAAACTTTCCTATTCAATCTAATGCAATTCATCAATAATACTTATATAGATATTCTTTTATTGCAGTTGTTTTTTTTTAACTTAAAAATATTTACATTACTTGTAATTCCAATTTAAAAGTATTATTACTCATGTTTGTTTGATAAAAGTAAAAGTAGAGAATAATTTTTTTTCAATTGCATTATCATCTCTCTCGTCTATAATGCAATAGTATTGTAAAGTAAAAAAGAAAATAAACATACTGCATCTATTCATTTCTTCCATTTATCAACATACGATATAAAAATAATATTTTTGCAACAAGTAGCTTTTCGGATGCAAGATTTTCCATTTAAAACCTTGAATTCAAAATTAACACAGTAAAACTATTTAATTGATCAGTAATTGCATTAAAATTAAACAAATTACGTGAAAATCAGAAAAATTTCATGTGAAATTTGTGTCATTAAAGAATAGTAAGTCATATTGACTACTTGAAAGGAATATTATTTTCAAGGGAAAATATTTACTTAAATCACTAATCGAAAGTAAATTGTAAAGTATGAATTAAACAACAATAACATTTCACAGGTCTATGTAAGTGCGTGCAAGTTTTGATTGTGAAAATTAATCATGAGAAATAAAAACCTTCGTAAGTTAAATTTAAATTAAATAAAGATTATATTGACAAATAGTTGAAAAAAATTTTCAAAAACATCAATTTATCGCTTCATTAATTCAATTTGTCTTTAATATACTTTGAACGTTTTACCGTATGGCAAAGTAAAAATGTAATAACAGGTGTGAATTTGATAAATTATTTAAATATAAATTTTAAAATAATTAAAATATCATTATTATGAACTGTATAAATATTTAAAAAGTGAATAATGTTCAATTGGGTACAATGCGACGTTACATTATTTTCTATACTGTAACCAACTAGTTTCTTTCTGTAAGTAATGGAAGTTCAATCCTGCTTGTCAAAAAGCATGCATCACGATCAGATGGGAGTCGCGCCTTTGTTCATTAAAGTTTATTTGAGGAAGAAAGTGCAGTTTTTTGTTATTTAAAAATCGAAAGTAAACGGTGATAAATTTTCTTTGTGCCATACTGATTGGAATTTTTCTAGAAACAAAATTGCCGTCCATTTGGCAGCTGATTTTTTGTCATTTGTTGCGGATAGTCGATTTTATATTTCTTTTTTTGTTTCGACCACTGGCTAAAAGTGCAGAAAGCTATGCGGATGCAATTTTTGTGTAAAATTTTCTTGGTCCTTTGATGCGCTATTTTTGTCCGGGTCGAGATGAGCGTTCTTCCTCGCACATCTTTGCAAACGGTTCCCGAAGTCAGCGCCACCGTATGTTTGATTCTTTTTATTAATTTTTCTTTTTTTTGTCTTGTCTTGGTTTAAAATTTTGTGCTCAACTTATTTTTGCTGAGTGTTCATGAGTTGAAAGGACTTTTATTGAACATGTACAATATTCGATTAACATCAATCAGTTCGCCTATGGCGCATGCAGTTGAGAGATGAACGCATGTGAAATTGTCTCTTTTACTCTTATTGAGCGATGCAGTTTTTGGTTTCGCTTAGATGGTTCAGCATTCATTGAAGAGAATTTAAAATCTTTTGAAATATTATTTAATAATGTTTATCTTTCTTATCTTCTTCTTCTTTCTCGTATAGGATGGATTTTGTTGTAGTGCTGTTCGTTGAATAATGATTTAATCAAACGTAATTTAATTTCATATTGTTGTTGTTAAAATTGTACATGCCAATTTTTGTCTAGCTTGTAGTTGTTATTTTTCATTTGTTTTACATAGTTGTCGTTTTTAGCGTGGTAGATATTGAGATTTCTTAGTCATGGTCTTGCCTTGAGCACTTTTTCCTGGTCAGCGTTGTTGTTTTCGCTTCAGCAATCGATTCAGCCTGTTGTAGTTAGTGTTTGAGGAGAAAATGAAAGCAATGTGCTCAGAAACGGGCAGTAAAATTTCCACTAGCTTGTATAGCTGGCAGGCATCTGTCACTGTTCGTTACATTCATTTTCTGTTCGCATAACTTTTTTTAATTTCAAGCAACTATAATTGTGTTAATCAGCGTTGTTGTTGTTGCTAGTAGTGAAGAATAAAATGAATTTAGTTGGAAATTATTATTATTATTATTATTATTATTATTATTTTACTTTGATATTTCAGTTTGTTAGAACAGTATGTATGTAGTTGACGTTCTGCTTTAAATTTGCTTTCCTTCGCCAAACTGGTCTGTCGTCAGCAGCAATTGTTAAGCCCAAAATCGTCAAGGTCGGCCAAAGGGAGTGCTCTATTGCGCCTTCTTCAACTTGTTGCTTGCTTATTACACGAACAAAAGCCTTAAACGGTTCGCAAGAATTGATTATTAAAATTAAATACATATAAAAATATTGATGATAAGTATTTTTGAATTTGGAAAAAACGTAAACTTGTGCTTGTTACGAGTCGCTTTTGTTGCCGATCGGCGTCATCGATTCTAATGCTTTTGACGTGCGCGCATAAAGTTTTCGCATCCGCGGCTGTGATATGTATGTATGATGTTGTGCTGTTGACTACTGCTTGCTTCGCTTGGCTAAAACAAAACCTCGGCTTGCTTCTTCGACGAAAAATAGCTTCACTCAGTTGACACTTTTTTTAAATTAAAATTGATTTATTAAAATTTTAATATTAAAAATGTTATGTTTATCTTCTGTAAGATGCTTTTGTAATGTTCGCCAGTTGATGATGATGATGATGATGGGAGCAGTTTTTATAGAGGCTTTGATTAGATTGGCATTTTTGTTTCTGCTCTTGTAGGTGTGGGTTCACAAAAGGAAACTGATGACCATTGTATGCTTCGTTACTTTACTATTGTTAATTTCCCACGGATGTGTCGATCAACAATCAGCTGCTTACTTTTTCTAGCCGTTGTAATTCTTTCTTAAGGTCAAGTGTTACTTGTTTGTCAAAAAGAGGTGCTTTCTTTTTGTTTGTAAAAATTACCATGGACACACGTAGACGTTGTAGCAAAGAAAACAATATTATTTATTGTTCTTGATCATTTCCCAGCAAGAAAAATTACGAATAATATTGTCATATATGCATACATTGCGGCTTTTCAGCGTGGCAGTTTAAGCGTTGAATGAAATTCTTAAAAGTTTGCTTTATTTATGTTAAACATTTGCAGTCGATTCTTCTGTTGCGTCGTCGTCGTCGTCGACTGTCGTGAATGCAAAATACATTGACGCTGCTGCGCGCATTGCTTTTCGTTGGCGTCATCAGCGGTGCAATTGTTGTTTCTTCTGACAACTTTTTGTGCCAAATTTATTTTCTCTACTTTTACAATTTTTTAAAATATATTCAGTAAAACTGTAAAATGCTTTTCACTTTTCGACTGTCCTGCAATGAACTGATCGTTATTTTATGAAACTGTTCGCTGTTCATTCACATTCTTATGAGATCTGTGTATATTTCTCTATCGAGGCTTTGTCACTTTTGTTTCCTGCAACCTTATTTGCTTTTTATCAATTCTTCCTACAGACAGTGTACATTCGAGGCAAGAGTAAAACTTTACAGTATAGATTTTTTTTAATGTGCAACCTTTTAAGAACTAAAACAACTTGAATATGTTCTATATTATTTTATAAGTTGACTGACGTTTTTTTGCTATTAAAAATGGAAATTATTGATTTTCTCTGTTATCACAATTTCTATTCATTTCGATCTAGATACTTTACGATCTTCCAGTTTGTTACAATTTCAGAAATATGTTCACTATCACGGCTTGTTTATTTTCGTAATTGATGGCATACTGTATGTTGTACAGTTACTTACAGTTAAATGGTAGTCAAGTATTTTACAGTTTTCTAGGGGAATTTTGTCACTTTTGCCATTATGATTTCAATTCATTTTTATGGCACATATGGTTTTGTGGTTGTGTTTTGTATGTATGTTTTTTTGATGTTTCGTAATGAATGCTGTTTGATACACTATGCATGCAATATATATGTTGTGTATGATTGTGCAGTTGTTACGTTTAATTTATCACCACTGTACAAGTAATTATATGTATATATATATATATATATATATATATATGTATATTGTTCGTAGTGCTTTCATTCAATTTATACATAAACATGCAGCTGTTCTTTTTCTTCATGAGCCGTTTTTTTTCAATTTTTGGGGAATAGTTGTTTGTTGAGCGTGGAGTAAGTGTGGTGGGGAGAATATTTTCTCTTGTTTTTGGTTCTTCTTCTTCTTTTTTATTCGAAAAAAATGTTCCACATTATAAAGAGCTCAGGTTTTACGAAATTGCGAGGTATTTTTATTATAATGTGTCAACAATCGGTGTGTGTATAAAATGTACATATTGGTTTAACAATAGAAGCTGTTGAAGCGGAATTGCGAAATTTTGCGACAAGTGTCTTGAAGTAGAATTTGGTCATTGAGAGAGAGCAGAACGAAAAATTACTGGTTTTGTTTATCGTTGTCACAAGTGGGAATGTTAAACACGATGATGAAGTTGCATTGCACATATTTCAGCGATTGATGAGCTGTGCTGAGGTTACTGTGCGGCGTGAATTACAGCGATGCTTTATCATTCAATTCCAAGGCAGCAATTTTGTCGAATTAAAAAAGTAAAAACATCCGTATCAGTAAAATGTATTTTGGTAACAAACTATTTTTACCTAAATATATTTTTACTTTTTATCTTCAAAATAAAAAGTATACTTAAAAAACTACGCCAATTTATTGGTCGTTTTTGCATTGCTTTTCTAATATCGATCGTTCTTTTTATCACGTGAGATGAAGTTTTTGGCAGAATTGATGAAGTTTGTGAGTTTGTTTTTTAATGTTGATTGTGATGATTATATTTTGAATTTGATTGTTGGAATATTAATTAATTATTCACCAGCAGTAGCAGTTTGTTCCATCAGCTCAAGCTTTTCCGGCAGTGTTATTTTATTATTATTATTAGCATGAAATATTGTATACTGAAAGTATGTATGCTTGTTGTTATGTTTTGTTCAATTGGTGAATTATTTTCTAAGGGGCATTTTGAATTTGATTAATAATTTAATAATTTATTTGCAGGAAAACCATAGTGGTCGTCACGGCACAAGTTCTGTCTGTCAAGGTAGCAAAAGCATCAGTACGTCGACACGGGTCTCTTCTCGAAGTCGTGCTCAAGATGAACCGCACGTCGGCAACTATCGTCTGCTCAGGACGATCGGGAAGGGTAACTTTGCCAAAGTTAAACTGGCCAAGCACATACCTACTGGTCGTGAGGTAGCAATTAAAATTATCGACAAGACTCAGCTCAATCCGAGTAGCCTTCAGAAAGTGAGTTTAAATTTTTTTTTACATATGACTAAATAATTGATTTAAAAAGTGACTTAAATTGGAATATAATTGACAAGGTGTATATAGTTTTTATTAAAATTTAAAAAAAAGGAAGGGAACAAAAAAGCTTAGTGTTTTGCATTGATGTTGTTCATTTTTGTTGTTTGTTGGCTTGCTAGTTGCTAGCTGGCTGGCTGGCTGGCTGGCTGTTGTTTGGCTAACCAGCTAAAACTATAGCTAGCTAGCTGCTTGGCTGTTTGGCTGGTTCATTCGAAAGTTAGGAAAAGGAACGTTGTTGTTTCTTATGGCTAATGAACGCGGTTGCAAATTCAGCACCAGCCGCGACCGTTTTTCTCATTTACCTACGCGTCTGTTCTTCTTTTCTTCCGTTGCTTTCTTGAATGATGATGCTGAGCACAGCCGCATCCGGAACACACAGCACGTCGTCATCTTTCTTGTTTTCTTTCATTTAAATTCACTTACTCACTCGTTTGCCTCTTTCTCATTTTCCATTTCTCTTGTTCTTGTGTATTCTTGCACCTGGCATCTATCATGCAAGCCTCTCTAATTAACCATTCTTTCATCTATCTGTCAGCCAGTTCCCATCTATATATACCTATATATATGTTCATCCATCCATCCGTCTAAGCACTTATTTATTTAGCTAGCTATTATAGCGCTATCAGTTTATCTAGCAAGCTAACTACTGGGTATCACTAACGTTGACAATTCTCTCTCTCTCTCTCTATAAATATAAATATAAATAAATAAATAAATATATATATATATATATAATTCAACATAACAAATAAATCATCATTATTATTTAAATTCACATTCTTTTGTAATAGTCGGTTTAATTATGTTTTATATCTGCACACACACACACACACACAAATGTATATTTATAATCGATTATTCTTTTGCTATTCGATATTTTTCCATGACAAGTTGTTTTTTAATTAGTAATATTTAATATATTGATGGATTGATAAAATGCAAGACAGGAAATCATATGTGCTATGAAGTGCGAAAACATATTGTCATTTAGGTAGGATAATTTTTTTCAACTGATGAGGTAGAATTATGCAACTTTGATGCAGAAAGAGTGATAAGATGGGAATAAAATTGAAAGAAAGAAATATTGATGGCTTAAAATTTTTTAATTTTTTCTTGACCGTCTCAATTAGTCTGTTTAACTTTTGCGTCAGTGAGTTACTCATTTCCTGTAAAACTTTCACGTCAGCATTCTTCGATTATTATATTGTTATTAAAGATTTTTTTTGTTGATACTCGTATAATGCAAAGCTTTCAAAGTGAGCGGAGATTCTTTCAAATTTTTCTCAATGAAAGTTTTTTGAATGCTTAAATTTATGCGCAGCAAGTTCAGAAGAGTTAATGAGAGCAAAGAGCTAGTAGAACTAAGCAGTCGTAGTAGTTGTTGAATTATTTTTTGCTGATTTTGCTTAGTACAACGATGTTGGAATTTTATTAACAGATAAATTGTTTTTCCAATCATTATTTTCCATCAGAATTTGCAATACAAGCATTTGCATTACACCATGCTTGCTTACATTATGTAACACTTATTTGCCTGTTCTCAACTTTTTCTTCTCAACTGATCCAAATGTTAAACAAATGACATATAAATTCTCTTCAGCATTATTTACTTTGAATTTATAAAATACTTCAAGTTTGATTGATTAATTGCTATTGCTGTATTATGTATTATCAGGACGGAAATTCATTTAGCATTCTCCAGCAGATGTTCTGTGTTTAATGCTAGCCAGTAATTCTTTTGTGCTAATTTAGTTTTAGTTTTAATTTTATTTAAAATATTTTTGCACAAAGGTTTTGCTTTAGCTGTTTAATGAACTTAAGGAAATTGTTGGCTATTGGAATAACGAAAAGTAAGCTGGCGATGAAAAGTATTGAAAAATTCATAAATAGAAATTGTTAAGAAGATTTAAGAAATTTATTTAATACGCTGCATTTGTTGAATTTTAATACAATTTGCGTTTAAAATTTAAATCAACATCCTCTATTATTAATGAATACTCTTCCTGCATTTTTATCGTACAATGTGATAAGTAGGTACATACTAATTGCGTTTCATCAAATATATATATATATATATATATGAAACAAAATAAAAATTAAGTGAAATAAAATAGACTTATATTCATATATACTCTAAATGCATATACAATTTATTTTATTTGAATGTTAAATTATGCATTTTTATAGTTATTTCGTGAAGTTCGGATAATGAAGATGTTGAATCATCCTAATATAGGTAAATGTGTACTTTTTCGCACAATAATTTAACACACGTTGAATTTTTAGTGAAACTTTATCAAGTTATTGAAACTGAGTACACACTATATTTGGTGATGGAATATGCTAGCGGCGGTGAAGTGTTTGATTATCTAGTCGCACATGGTAGGATGAAAGAAAAAGAAGCAAGAGCAAAATTTAGACAGATTGTTTCGGCTGTCCAATATTTGCATCAAAAAAATATTATTCATCGTGATTTGAAAGCCGAAAATCTTTTACTTGGAAACGATATGAATATAAAGATTGCTGATTTCGGGTTTTCAAACGAGTTCAGTTTAGGTAGGCTGAATTGCGTATGATTTGATCTGTTTTTTCCTATACTTTGTATAATAATGAATATCAGGCAATAAACTGGACACATTTTGCGGAAGTCCTCCGTACGCTGCACCGGAATTGTTCCAGGGGAAAAAATATGACGGACCAGAAGTGGACGTTTGGTCTTTAGGTGTCATACTGTACACACTTGTCTCGGGTAGTTTGCCTTTTGATGGACAGAACTTGAAGGAGTTACGTGAACGCGTACTTCGTGGAAAGTACCGTATTCCGTTCTATATGTCAACCGATTGTGAGAATTTACTGAAAAAATTTCTCGTACTCACACCGGTTAGGCGCGCTAGTCTTGAGGTGTAGTATTTTTTTACGATATAACAATGATAAGAATAATAATCTCATGCGTGTTCATATGTTCGTATGTTGCAGACAATAATGAAAGATCGTTGGATGAATATTGGCTACGATGACGACGAGCTGAAGCCGTACAAAGAACCACCTCGTGACATGTCAGATTGGAAGAGGATTCAAATTTTAATTCATATGGGATATTCAAAATCCCAAATTACTGAATCGTTGCAGAGTTGCAAATTTGACGATATTTTTGCAACGTATTTGCTACTTGGGCAAGAAGTAACAAAATCGGTCGCGGTAAATAGTTAAGAATTTGTTATTAATTAATTAATTAATTAATTTATTTATTTATTTATTTATTCATTATACAGCCTTATTCAAACGTGACCAATGCGCCTGCTAATCCGAATTCGTCCTACGCATCGCGCATTACTGCTGTTGTCGAATCAAACGGACCTCCATCAGGAACAGCTGTAAACAGTAATAATAGCAGCACTAGTAATCCTTATAAGGTGCCTAGGTCATCTTCGTCACAAAGTGGAGCAGCAGTTGTTGTGGATAAGCGGCGAATGTCTGTAGCTACAACTGAATCGACTGCTTCTGGTCAGACTTCTTCGGTATCTAACGCTAACTATGCCAATGCGTCGCAGAATGTTCACCTGCGACAGAATCCCAAGAACACTGTATTCGCCGCGGGTGGCAGCTCAGGTTCGTCTCAGTTTAATCTTCTTTTGTAATTTTTGTAAAGCAGAAGATTTCACTCGGGCTTAATTTTTTTCCCACTGCCTGCTCTAATACTAGTAGTAGTAGTAGCAAAGTTAAACTTGCAACAAATAATAGCATGTTTGATTATATATGCATTGATATGCAGTGTTATTCGTTTGGTTTTGTTGATAATCCAATGATTAGTATGTGTAGTGAAAACTTTTATTTTGCATATTTTTTTATCAAAAATTTATCACAATGCAGCTCAATACGCGTAAACATTTAGCTTATATGTTTTTATCATTAAAGTGATGTTACATGTGAGCGTACGTTGTAGACTGAAGAAGTATATTTGTTATCCGTTTGCATGAATCATCCTGAATTGGAATGCTGTGAAAATTTCATTTTGCTTGGCGTTTTGAATGAACTGAGCATGTGACTGACATTTGTTAAAATATTTTATTTTTGTTGCACATTTGCAGAAAAAATTGATTTCGATATATATATGGTTTTCAGTTGATGATGATGATTCTTTTTTTTTATGTGTACATTATTTTTAAAGTTTCCTATTTGGGAAGTGATCGTGTGAACTAGTTGAATGAAGTGTGTGCATTTGTGAATGCTGTTGCTTTCATTTCTTTTCTGTGATCATGAAACGAAGTAAGAAGCGGTAATATTTATTTTGTTCAGCTCTCACCGCCAATCTGCTGTCTGGTAACAGTGGAAGATCTCAGGAGTCTTCTGCACTTTCGCCTTCATCTGCCGCTGTGCCGTCGTTGGCTGTTCTGCCGGCAAATACGGCTATTGTTCAGCGGAAGTCAGGCCAGTTGGTTCGAGCTTCATTGCAGCCATCCAGTATGAGATGCAAGGATTTTGTCAAGGAGTCGAAAAACGATTCATTGCATATTACATCTGCTCGTAATTCTGTTCATACACAGCTGCATGGTACCAGGTGAGAACGGCATAGCAGTTGTTAACAGAGATAGTTTAATTGTAGAAATACAGTATCGAAATTTTTATGTATCTAAGGTATTATTAATGAAATTTACAAATTATTTATTTATTTGTTATAGTGCGGTGAATTCTTCGTTATCGTCTAATGGTGTGATAACGGCGGAAAGTAGCAATACTAGGGATAAGACTGACCAAGCGGTGGCGACAGCTGAACAACATAAGAAGCACCAACAACAGCAAAGCGGCACTTCAAAAGTGAAAATGCCCTGTTCATCAGGCTCTACACAAGCGACAAGCAGCAATGACAACGAAAGCAGCAGCAGCAATACCAATAGCAACGATGACAATAATAAGAAAAATAATAATGCTATTGACAATATTACAATTAGCAACAACAGCAACAACAACAACAACAACAACAACAATAATAATAATAAAGTATGGAGGTTAGCCGAGACATCGACAAAATCAGCTGCAGCTGGTGTGATCATAAATGCCGATTCACCGGCAAGATCAAGCTGTACGCCAGTTGCGACTAAAGGTGCATTACCGTTGCTAGATGATGGAAGTGGAGCTTCGAAATTGGATGGATTTTTGGAACCGCATCAAAAATCGCTTTTGCACAGCAGCCCGAGTATGCCACCTGTATTATTAAGCAAATCAATCGGTGGCAGCGGTGTGAATAGTGCGACCGGCGACAAAATTGCGCACAGTAACGCTTGTATTGAGGAAATAACTTCAATGCTTCTATCTGCGCGCAGTTCTTCACAGACCGTGCAATGCACCGGTGCAGCAGGGAAAATACCGACGCCAGCTAATGCGTCAACTATATCTGAAAAGCATCACCAACATCAACATGTGCATCATTATCATCAGCCGCAACAGCAGCAACAACAACAACAACAACCGCATGTAAGCACTACCAATTCGGTCAGTTCACAAACCACTGCTGGCCATTTGCTTACAAATGCCTTTCAACGGCAAACTCGTAGTCGTCAGACTTTTCATGGTTTGACTGGTTCGAAGACGCCTGCTGGCCTTGTATGCGTTTGTTGTGTTCATTTTTGCTTTTGTAAGAATTTGCTGCAAATTCTGTTTCATTTAAGATTTCACCTGCCATGCGCGGCAAGCACTGCGTTACACCCGGAGATGGCACACCCCGTGGCGGTGAGGTGCTTCTTCATTCCCAAATTCCGCCTTCAGGCGGCCATCAGCACCGCGGTAGTTTTTTATCCAAGTTGTCAAAGTTTGCTAGACGGTATGTTTAATTTTTATGAATATATATATATATATATATATATGCATGTACGTATTTTTAGTTTTTAGTTTTTTTCTTTAAAGTTGCTGTTTATTTAAATTCAGTGTTTAATCAAGGAAAAATCAGTTAGTACTTTTGTTTTACATACTAAATGTAGAATGCGTATTTGTGTGATTTTGTACATGTTTGTTTTTTTCATTATTCTAGTTCCTTCATGAAGCGTGTATTTCAGAATTTTTATGCAGCAATACATTTTTCATGAATAATTAAATATTTATATATGTATAATGCAGTGGTTTCCAAAGTGGGGTCCATGGAGGCATTGCTGGGGGTCCACGGAGACATTTGTAGATGTCCATTCTTTCATTTTATATAATTTCAGTTGAAATTGCTAAGAATTGTCTGACATAACGCGCCATGTCGATGCTTCATTTTACACATTCAGTTCATTCTATCCAATACAACACTTGCTATAGTTCCAAGCCCCCTTACCGTACTTCTTTTTATCCCTGCACATCAAATGAACTGTAGGGGTCCACGGCCACATGAGGGTTACCGAGGGGGGAGGCTGGTCCATGGCCAGTTCAACTTTGGGAACCACTGGTATTATGCATGTATGTATATATGGACGGTGTACATGCGTCGTGTATATTTGTTTGTGAATGTGCGTGTGTGTTTGTGTGCAGTGCTATATTTTTGTTTGATATTAGTATGTATTGTAGAATATCAATTGTATGTTTGTATGGCTTGTATAATTTGTTTTTATTTTTGCTCATTTGTTGTGTATCCAAGCATGTGTATGTAGAATTGATGTTGATTTTAGCAGTTCGTTGGCTCAGCATGATTTCACTCCCTCTTCTGTTCGCAGGACCAGCGGCGTGACGGCGCCGGTGTTTCCAAATTCATGCATGGCCTCCAATCCAGCTGGACTGGTGCCGCCTCCACCGACGAGCGTCAATTACAGTTTCACTATTGGTGAAATTGCTGAAGTAAAACCGCGTAGCCTTCGATTTACATGGAGTATGAAAACTACGAGCTCGTTGGCACCGGAAGAAATGATGAAAGAAATACGTAAAGTATTGGACGCTAATAACTGCGATTATGAGCAGCGTGAAAAATATTTACTTCTTTGTGTGCACGGCGATCCAAACACCGACTCGCTGGTGCAGTGGGAAATGGAGGCAAGTTTATACGTGCATATATGTTATGTTCTGCTGTGTAAAATATATTGTAATTATTTTCTTGTTTAAGGTTTGCAAACTTCCCAGGCTCAGTTTGAACGGAGTGCGCTTTAAACGCATATCTGGCTCTTCAATTGGATTCAAAAATATCGCATCCAAAATTGCCCAAGAGCTTAATTTGTAACAATCACTGGCGCGTCTGGCTTTTCTGTTTGTTAATTTTCTTTCACCCACTCTTCCCATTGGACATTTTCATTTCCCTATATTTATTTCTATCTTTATAATTTTTTTCTTCTTTTTCTTTATTATTCTTCATCAGAGAAATGCACTGTTTTTTATTTTATCCGATGTTATGCGAAAATGTGATAGTGTGCCTGCAGCCTGATTTTTTCCCAAATTTTTGCTTTTCATTTTTCCACTTTTCGTCCTTTATCATTGAAATTAATTTTCCCATGTGCAGAAAGGAAAATTGAAATTTTCAACAGTTCAAGCAAAAACGGAGAGATATATATCACACAGATGCACATCAGAGTGGTGTTGTCGTTACGTCGTGGCCGTTGCCAGCGCACGTCGATATGATAATTTTGGCAAGCAGTTTGTCTGCTTTTTTTCATTTCTTCTGTTTGTTCGTTTTCATTTTTCTCTCCTCTGATGCCTCCGCCGACCACATTCCTCCCGAAACGCGCATGTGGAGGTTGTCGCTCATGCTTGGACGGCACCTCTTTGGCTGTTTATACGGTGATGGAACCACTTTAAAGTAAACTAAACAAAATGTTGTATTTTACGATAATAATTATTTTGTCGTCTATTATTTATCATGATCGAAAATAAGAATTAACGTGTGTTTTTTTTATCATCATCGATGGTTAGTTTTGTGATTCATACGCACGTACATTACAAGCCGGTGCGCGCTGCCATGAGATAGATAGATATCCGCTACGTATTTCTGCCGTCAGCTTTGCGCAAGCATTGGCAAAGTTTGATTTGTTCAAGCAGTTGTTAATTTAATGAATAATTTATCCGCTTCACATTTATTTTATACTGTATATTTGTATTCAATATTTTTTTTTCAAATTTCAAGTTTCGCACGCTGTTCGTTTTGTGTCTGTGCTTTGCTGCATGTAGCACAGCAACGCATTTTCGCATTGTTAAGTATTTCATTGTTGTTTTTTTCTTTCTGAATCAAATTTATTACTGTTCTCCCATGTTCTAGGTCCAAAATGAGAAAAACGCAACAAACAAGAGTAAAATTAATTGGAACAGAATTCAACCTTGTCTCGTAAACGGCAAAACAGATAAATAAATAAATAAATATACACACTCTGTTAAATGAACGAGAAAGGAAAAGAAGACAATTTCGTAACTGTTGCAGCACTGTTGATAATTCATTCTTTAGCATCGCCAATGCCGGATGACAAGATCGCGAATACAGCTTCAGATTCTGGCAAACAGGGTGAATCGTAAATCTTGCATATGCGTGACTCCCCTCGGCCTTTGCGTAAGTATAATCTGTGTAAAATTGGATATTTTTTTCAACATTTGCACATCAATCATGAGAAGGCTGTTAATTTTACCTGGTTGTTGATGCATGTGCCATAATGTTACCTCCAATTGGCTTTTTCGGATCAGCTTGAAACATAGCTGTACCACCGTCCACTTGGGCAACGACTTGATTCGTAATAAGAACGGCAACCCCAAACTGAACAGCAAAAATATCAAATTTATTCCTTTTACCAAATAATATACTTCGTTCTCGTATTACTTCGTCCGCTAATCTGAGTAGGTAACGCAAAAATCGACCCAGATGCATCTGACGAGCCGAAAGTTCCCCACGTCCAGAATAATCGGTCCGATACAACGCTGTAGCACTGTCAACAATCAATAATGCATAGCGTGATTCAGACATCATCGCTGATGCTTGGATCAACAGCTGACTTTGGTGATCAGTGTTGTAAGCTCTAGCATAAGCTACGTTATCCAGCACATCCGGACCAGAGAGTTGAAATCTGAAATCTTCCGTTTCATTTTCTGTTTTAAACTGCTGTAAACTGTGAACCTGTCAGCAACAGATAGAAGACGTTCTGGTCTGAAGGTTCCTTCGGTATCGATGTATAGACATTTTCCTTCACCTCCACCCATATCGACAGGGAGCTGACAAGTAACTGCCAACGTGTGACAGAGTTGCGTTTTTCCAGTTCGAAATTCACCAAAAACTTCAGTTATTGATCCAGTCTCGATACCACCTGAAGTGAAAATTCAAACAGTTCTTCTTCATTCAAAAAACAGTATTACCTTGAAGTAATTTGTCTAGCTCTTTACTACCAGTGGTAATCTGAATTATCTCCGAACGTTTCTGATGAAAATCGGTAGCCGTGGTAAAACCCATTGGTACCAATTTTGACGCTTCTGACTAAAATGTGCAGTTGACAATTAACTGACTTAGCTAATAATTTAAGAAGCAAAAACCCATTCAAACCATACCAATATTTTATCAGCTTTCGCTTCGCTGATCCCTTTTATATCGATTAACACTTTCTTTGGAGTAAACGCCACTGATTCGATGGTGTAAAAGCCCGCTTCTTCCAACTTCTTGATATCAACATTAGGAATACCAAATTGCTGAAAAAAAGTTTAAAAATTAAGATTTTAATATCTTTATGCGCAGTCAATTAAACCGCTAAAAAATTGTGCATTTCATTTACAACACAAAAAACGAAAATATGAATGCGAGAAACATGAATAAACACGCTATCATATAACAATAGCTGATTCACATAACTTAAGCAGTGGAAAATGTAAATCACTTGCAAAAAATACTCAAGTGGTAGTAATTCAAAGCTATAAAAATTATCTATAACATGTTCATTAATTACTTCAAGTCTGGAAATGGGTTGGGGTCCAAAATTTTCTTCCATTTCCTCCTGAGGCATAATAACATTTGTCGATTCATTAATGTCTTTGTCCACAGTCGCTTCTTTTTCTTTCGCTTTTGGTGTTTTCTCTTTCTGACGTCTTTCTCTCTGGGCAGACATTTTAATGTAGCAGCTAATGAAAAATAAAATCAATAAAAGCAGTAAATGTATATAATTCAGAGTACTGTAAAAAAATTAATGAAAATTAAGATTAAACATTTAAATTTTCTATGTCATTAAAACCTGAAAAAGAAGTTTACAGAGATAAGGATCTTTTAAAATCAATGCATCATAAACGTAAATTACTGCTTTAAATACAAATTAAACAATTTCATCAATTTTAAATATTAATTACAGTAAAGTATAATGCCAACGCATACGGTAGGTAGTAGTGACACATCAGAATATCAAAAATTGTTTTTCCTGCTCAGATATTCCATTTTAATGTTTTTTAAATTTAAATAAATTATTATATTACATTATTTAAATAGTTTCCAATAATTCGGAAATCTAAGTACAAAAATTTTCTTTTTCCAAGTGTCCAAAAGTGTGCAGGTGTGAAACTTGCTGCAAAAATTACTTCATAACAATGCAATGCTCTAAAAGAAGGCAGAATTTTAAGATTTTTATGTCATACAATCATGCATATTTATAAATCTTGACCTAAACCAGGTGCCTATTTAATATATAAATGTAGCAGTTGCGTATTATTAATTGAAAAAATTAATTATGTAAAATGACTAATTTTCACCTTTTGATGCATAACATATTTTATTGTCCGGATAACTGTAGTTTCGACCAACAAAAGCACACTTTTATTTGAGCCTGCTAATCATTTCTAGTAATTTCTACGGAAACTGAACTTCATTCATATTCGTTGTTCTTTTTAGTGGAATCAGTTCTACATTGGTTTGTGGCTTAAAGCGCTTACAGTATTTATTTACTGTGAAGATTATTTCTGAACTGAAGTTGATTTTTATTTAAAAGTGGCGGTTATTGCTGCTTGAAAAGCTTTTAATTACTGATATACTGAAAAAGCAAAGCAATTTTTCTAACTAAAATGGCACTGTGGGGACAAGGTGATCCGCGATGGATAGTTGAAGAACGTCCTGATGCAACTAACGTTAACAACTGGCATTGGTAATTTTAAAATAGATATTTTCATGGTCAACACTTTAAAAATATGTTTCTTCTTTTAACCAACTGTGAAATGGATGATAGATTGTTATGAATGCGTTATTTTATGTTGAATTTTGTCACAGAATGAAGATTGTTTAGGACTGAACGTAATGCAACACCGTGGTCAAAACGCCGGTTCTCGGAGCTTTTGGAAAATATGAAAATTGATTCAGAAAGAAGTAACTTTGTCCAGCATTTAAATTAATTAATTGCTTCTTTGCTGTACATTTCATCTTTGTAGTTGAATGTGTGATAAAATCGATTGCAACTGTGGAAGGTGAAGCTACAGCTAATAATCGTAAAGGAAAATTAATATTTTTATTTGAATGGAATATTGTGCTAAACTGGACAGGAAAATTAAAAGACGGTAACAACGAAATTGAAGGAACTGTGGAAATTCCAAATTTAAGTGATGAAAATTCAATTGATGAAATTTCGGTAAATTTTGCATTTTTGAATACGGGTATATTTTGATTTTTGAATAAATTTAGTACTGTTGTTATTTTTATTATTAATTTTACTTTAGTGTAATATTTCTTATTAGCCGATTATGGCGTCAGCATATTAATTGTAGATTGAAGTGACTTGTAAAACAAGTGATGCTGAAAGTGATGAAGTGCTTTCTGTAATGCGGAGCGAAGGTGTCCCTATGATAAGGAAACAGCTTGCTACTTATCTGGATGAATTGCGCAAAGAATTTGGTCAGAAGTTGATTCTTCCAACAAAAGACAATACATCACCAGTAGTTCAGTATAAAGAAACGAAGTCAGTCTCTGAAACGTCTCGCATATTTCAAGAGGTTTTGTGTATTTATTAATAGTATTTTTTAGTTGGTTTTATTCTTAGAATTCTGTTTTAGAATAAAGATCGCAGTGCAAATAAAAATTCTGGTGTTTTAGAAGCTACTACTTCTTTAGATATGAAAGATACTTTTAAATGTACCGGAGATGTTTTATATACCTTCTTCATTCATGCTCCAGTTTGTTATGCTTTTATTTCAGTCAGTTGTTTTTAGTTATTTTTCTTTTAATATTTATTCATATTTAGTCAATTGAAATGTACACTCGATGCCCTTGTACCATTAATGCTGTTCCCGGCGGAAATTTTACAATGTTTAATGGTATGATAACCGGAAGCTACATCGAATTGGTATGTATGCATGTTAATTGCGTAACGAATGATGCAGTTCAGCATTTTAATGTGCTGTAACGTAAAAATGCAGTTGTCATTAACATTGCACATAGTTATTATGGTTATATTTTGTCATTTCATAGGTGTTGAACCAAAAAATTGTAATGAAATGGAGAATGTCTACATGGCCAAGAGATCAGTTCTCTGTTGTAACTCTTTTATTTGAACAAAAGGACGACTGTTCCGAAATAGTTTTAAATCAGACAGGTATCCCAGCTTCGCAAGTTGAAAATACTGAAGATGGATGGAAAAGGTTTATTGTAACGTTACTAATTTATTCTCCATGAATAAATCACGTTTTCTTTTAGACATTATTTTAATGCCATCAAAATGGTATTTGGTCTTGGCGCTCCTCTGATTTAATGGTGATATGAACTGTCTGCGTAATGTAAAGTTATTTAAATAAAATCGAACATATCAGTTAATATCAACAATATCTGAAAGCCGAATGAAAGTAAAAGATATGATTGATTGACTGTTCTACTTGTTTTAATAAAGAGATGAAGTGTATGTAATTTTTTAAAAGTAAATTTTCTATAAATATTGTAGTACGAATATTTATTTATTTATTTATTAAAATAAAACTGTTACGAAAATCCGAAGTTCTGGATGATGCAATTGAAATTCTTTACTGCATACGGTACTTTCTAAAACAATAATTCAATACTTGACAGTCTACCGTATGCAATACAAAATGTTGTTTAGTCGACGGTTTATTGCCTTCTACAGTTATACTCATATAAAAAAACCGGTGAGTATTTATGAAATAATATTGAAGTATAATATGACAAAAGTATCATTTTTAAATTTGTTCATGCAAATATTTTGTGTTTAAGTTTGTTAGCACAGTTATTAGCGAAAGGTGCACATTCTTGCGTTTTTTATTTGCTGAATACTAGTATTTAAGGCGAATTATTAAAAGTATTGAAGTTTGTTGTTTTAAATATAATTGTAAAATGAAACATGAAAAATAAAGTGCAGTTCTAATTGTCAGTAAAGTTTTTCAGTACATGATAATTTTTTTTCTTATATATAAATACGGGTACATTGACTATTTATTGAAATTGAATATTGCTTTGAAGTTTTTCATCCCCAAGTAAAGAGATATCTTCTGTATTGAATGCTAATTCTTGACTTTTGGAAATTGTTTTATTTTCTCATTGCGTTCCTTTCTAACCTCTGACACCAAAGTTAATTTTTTTCTGTGCTGAATTTTTTAGTTATTATTTTATCGACGAATTTGATGTTTTAATTGTTTCGCAGTAATGATTGAACATTCGAATTTCCTTAACTAGGTTTTATTTCAATCGACATATTTATATAATAAATCAGTTTGCAGCTGCTGAATAGGATGGCAGCACAAAATCATATCTCAGTAGTAATATTTTGATTCGAATGCATGGTAGAGAAATTATAGCTTTTAAAACGTTTTCTCTGTTCTATGTAAGAATTACGGTTTTATCGTACGTTTAAATTGTAGAGTGGAAAGTAAAGTTGAATGGCATCGGATCAGTTTGGCCGAGTAAAATTTCTTCGCGCAAGCATTGTTACCACTACATTGTAAGGTAAGTGAATATTTTCTTATTCTTTGGCAAATTCACGAAAATATGGTTAACACATTTCTTCTTCAAATCATATTTGAAATGAGTGAATGTTGAACACTGACAGCATCAGAAATTCAATTTATGCAAAATTTGATTTACTGTAGGTTAGAAATGCAGGTTTAAAGGGAAATGTTTGATTCAGAATAACATTTGACGTTAAGTTGGTGATGTTTGTTTTGTTTAACGTGATTTCAGTTCATCTTGTTAGTTTTTTGAAAGCATCTGTGAGTATTGTTTATTTATTAATATGTTTGCTGCAGTGTGAGTGTTGCATTACGTATATTTTCAATTGCATTAAACTTTGGTTTAAATGAAAGATGCGAAAGATCAGATGAGATTTTTCACATTCATTATTTTATTACTTTTGTATTAATTTGATACTTTTTCTTTTTATGCGTCATTTAATTCTGTCTGGTAGTTCATTTTAGCATTTAACATTTCACGCAGCTTATTTTCAAGGGAATAGGTTGAACCATTTTTACTTTACGAATGTTAACTTTGAAGATTTTCGATCACGCAAAATGACATTAAATTTCAGTTTTGTAAATTCGAGAAAGTTCGACTAGATTCATCTGTTTTCTTAGAATATTTCAATTACGTATACTTTTTTGGGTTTGCTTAAGGTCATCTGACTGTGACGGGCTGATTAGTTGTTTGATTGTTGACATTCGTTTGTGAATTCCATTGTATGGTATATTTTAGTTGTTGCTTTTTATACTATCATAATAAATAACAGCTTTTCTTTAATTTTTTTGACGTAAAATTTGATACACATTTAATGAGTTATTGTGGGTTATTATTGTTTCAAATAATTGTAAATAAATAGTTGTGAGAATTTCTTTTTTTGAAATATTGTTTAATAAAAATTTTCATGTATGTTATGGTTCAGAAGAAGGGATAAAATGTAATGTAATTAATCAAACATAGTAGTACTTGTGCCAGCGAGAACTTTTTCTTTAATGAAATGAATTGATCCGCTTAAATTGCTGATAACGCACAACCGTATTATGCTCGTAATTCCATCTGTCCGCCAACGGTCGTTTAACAACTCTGCCGGACATGTGGTCAATTTCGATTTGAGGAACATCTACATCCTCCATTCATTAGTAACGGCAATTGCATCACTTGAGCCGAAAAATAATGATAATAATAATAATAATAGCAATTTCGACAGCTGCTTTGAGTTAAGCTTTTTTTCTTCTCTTTTTCTGTGCTGATCCTTTGTCAAGTCTGTTTCTCTTTTCTCATTCATCAGGGTTGCTTCCATTATACATACTAACAATGGAAAATTAAGAAAAAAACCAATATGAAGTAGATTTTATAATATTTCTTGGCTTTGATATTTGACAAGTACTGAAACGCGTTTTTCCATCATCATCATCATCATGAATCGAACATGTCCCAAATGGTTTTGCCCAATCGATGCGTTGTCAGGCAATGCTCCAAGTGAACTGGACACGTGAAATCTAGATGGACAACGTTAGTGGTAATGTTGTCAATTGTGATAAAGCTGAGTTGACTAATGTTACCAATATTTTTTGTCCGCTCTTCCCGAGCTTTCATTAGATTTTCTACAATTAACATTCACTTTGTATACGAGCGTTGACCACCACCACCACCACCTACGTTGGCTGGCTTGCTTGTTTGCTATTATAATTATTACTGTTATTATCATTATTGCTAGATCTATGACCGCTATTTTCTTGATTTAATTTTCAAATCAATTATTATTGTAGTTCTTTTTCTCTTCACTGTATTCAAAATTTATTATTTCTATCAATGGAATAATTAAAATTTAATCACCAATATAAATATCTTTAATCGATGAATAAATTCACAAATACCATTATCCATTTCATTAGGTTGGAAATATTTTCTTCAAATTCCACATCGAAAATGTTGAACTTGTTATTTTAAATAATTTTATTACTTGCTAAATTTCCAGTTGGCCGATAATTATTATTGCGTTTTCTGTGTTTAAAGGAAAATTAATTTTGGAAAAAAATAATTATTATTTTGGTAATAATTTAGCTTGAATGCTGCGTGATTTGCCACGTGTAATTTTTTTCTTTCTTCTTCAAAAGAATGCATTTTAATTTTGTAATATTGTCCGATTTTATTTATTTGATGTTTTATTGTTGTTGTTGTTTGAAAATTCGCTTTCAGTGTAAAATTAGCTTTTCTGATGTGCAGAAAATGCATGCTATTAATGTTGAACGTGTGTAAGCTTGGTGCACAATTTTAATGCGTGGTAAATTTTTATTTCTGTTAAATCAGTCAGTTGCACAAGTGGCCGCAATTGACATTCCCGCGTCGCTTATTGACTTTTTTTTATACATTGCTTACAATATTCAGCTTCTTTTTTTCTCACCGTCACAAGTGGAATGTTGATGAAAGTGAATCGTCCATAATTCTTCTTTTTTATGCTGCACTTTTTATTCGCCTCATTGATCAATCATCACATTGTTGTAAAAATGTCGATTGGCTATTTTTTTCGTATTTTATAAAGTAAAAATATTTTATTCAATTTATGAAAGTTTTTTTGTCGTATGTATTATTATCATCTTTATTAGTATGCAAGTGAAGAAAAGGTATCTAATGAGCTATTACATCTTAATGATCGAATTTTTCCTATGCAACATTTTGTTTAGTTTACGCACGCATCATATTTCAAGACAAATTCTTAACGGGCATTTTGTCGTAAATATTGCTTAGCGACAGCTCTGCAAGCCGACTGGTGCTGTTTTGAAAAATTTTCAACTTTTCTTTTTATTATCAATTTTATACAAATTTTACCATTTCTTCTTTTCTATTTGCAATTCTTCAAGTATATATCTTTATATTTTTAGAGGATAAGTTTCATGATTATTATTATTATTATTCATTTTTTTAATATTAATTACAACTTTATGAGATAAATCTGAAAGTTGATGAACGTGACTTCTTGAAATAGTTGGTATCTTATCCTAGAGTCGTTGTGCTTGCCTTGAACACTTCTTGTTATAGTCAGTTTTATCAATTTTCTTGAATCTTGCAATCTACCTATATATCTGTTTACTTATTTATCCGTTACTCGTCGAATTATTATTATTCACGTGTGATGTGCTTGAATTCGTTTTTGTTTACTAAAATTAAGCTGCTGAGCTTGAACACAAACACCAGCACCATTGCATGAATGATGAATTTATTATTTTTCAAATTCAAATTTATTATTTTTTTTAAATGCTCAATGACAGAAAATTTTCATTCGACAATTTATTATTGGGTATTGTTTATTTATTTACGATAGCTTGCCTGCTTTTGCCACTTGACGCATCTTTGTCATAGTAGTAGCCTCTGCTGCTACAACGTTCGAATCCCACGTTTTCAAGCAATATTCTATTTTCATTCCAAAACTTATGCATACTGTGAATTTTGTTATTATTATTCAAGAATCAAGTTCAAATTTTTATCATTTATTTATTTCACTTTTCGGTTACTTATTGTTTAAATTTGCTTTTGGTTTTTTTCGTCTTTGGGTAAATATTAGTAATCATTGTTCAATGAGTAAACTGAAATCTTAAATGGTGACATTTTTTTTAACCTGTACCGTATACTGCGTATGTATGTCTGTATATTAATAATAACTTTTTGTGGGTGTGGTTTTCTTTTTCTTTTTTTCCTTTTGGAAGAACGATCTGAACGTTTGGAGAAATTGCATCAAGTCTGTTGCCGATTGATTCACCACAAATTAGCCTTATTTCCTCCTGACGTGAAAGACAAAGACCATCGTGACGTATGTCCGTAGGCTTTTTGCGGACTTGTCGATCCATTCGTTGCCCACGTTTTTTTCCACTTTGCACTTGGGCTTTCATTTGAGCGATGCAATTTTGTTATTTTTCACGTTACTGAAAATTATATCAGGTAAATTAATGCAATTGATTATTTCAATTTATTTTTATTTGCCAATTTTATACACGCAACAGTAGTGACTTTTTTCTGTATTTTTTGCACACAAATCACAAAAATATGCAAATTTAGACGATTCGATCAAGCGACTGCAGAATTGAATAAGATATAAAAGAAATAACTTTTTCTGAATACTTTTCCACAAGGGAACTTTGAATTACTATTTTCAATAAAAAAAATATCTACAACTATATGCATAATAAATGTTTGTAGGTCTGAATTTTCTGAATGCAAAAACTAAAGTCGTTGAAAGGCAATGTTGCTGTTTAATGATAAATCCAAACTTTGATTCTGTTCTATTGCATAAGCAAAGACTTTTTTTTAAAACTGTTTTAAGAACTTTACACTAATAACAACAAAATATTCTTTTTGACTATATATATATATATATATATATATATATATATATATATATGTCTCAGTTTGTGCAGGTGAATTTAATTGAAATGAAATTTTCATTTTTCTTTCACTCTGTTCCATTGAATTGGACTTCTATTTATGACTGTTCTTTAATTGCTTTTAATATTCATTTCAAATCTGTACTATTGTATTTGAAGTTTTATCTATTTCTTCAGCATTGGTATTTATTTATTATACATAGGCAGCTTCTCGACAATAATAAGCATGTTGCTGTTGTTGATCAATTTTTAAAGGTAACATTTAATTGGAAAATATGTCTGATGATAAAAGTGATCAGATTATTGATTTTGAAAATATAACTTATTACAACTTTCCTTTTTTGAAATATTTGTCTGATGTGTTTGTTATTAAAGCATTTTAAAATTAATAATAATTCCAATTTTATAAAAAGGGTAGCGCATTTTTATTCCAAATTAGCATTCAAGTTATTTTTTTGCACTAACTTTGACATCTTGGAATGTATTATTAAAAATGAAAAAAGTATTACATGTTTCAGTTTGAATTTTATAATTTTATCTACATAATATCAGTGATATATTATTAACATATGTACGTTTGTATTTTGTGCTATTCAAATGAAGGAATAATTAAATTTTGTATTAAAGAATAATTAAGTTTTTCACTTGATAAATTGTGAATAGAGGTGACGTGTAGTTGATGTAAACATTTTATGAATTAATACTGTAATAGAAGAAGCAGTTTAACGAATCTAGCGATATTTGAACTGCTTGTTTGTTTTTTTTTTGTCCTAGCTAAAAAATCTCAAAGTGTCATATTATTATTATTTGCATCTTATTCTTTTCATAATTTTGTTACTGTTCATCCGTCACTATTGGTGACTGTTGTTCAACGTTAATTTTCCTTTGCTCAATCAACGGCATCTAATTTGAAGTGTAAAAAAATCTTTATTTATTTATTTATTGCACATTAAACTTAATTGGATTTTACTGGAAAATAAATAATGTTTTTTTGAAAGTTTTATTCCTGTCAATGATTTGACAAAGAATTACACATTGAAAAGTGCTTTTGTATGCTTTCGATTGACATCTGACTCGACATTTCACCACAAATTGCCAGCATTATTATTAATAAAGCACACTTTTTCACACGTTTCTCTCTTCTCTGAATCATCTGTATTTTTGATATTTAATTAATAATCAAAATTAACATTATCCAATTTAGTGGAAATTCTCCATTTTATTTGTACGATATCAGGCAAAGCTAATAATGTTCTAGCTGTTATGTTCATGTTTTGGAATACAATAAATTGCTCTTTCAATGAATTTTGAATATTTTATATCAATTATCATATCTGTTTTTGATGAATAATTCTTTCTCAAGATGGATTTTATTCCTCTTGATCTCTTTCTCTCTCAGATATGCGTGCTGTTTGTTTGTTGTTAAGAAATTTTCTTCCATCTTGCTTTGATTAATGTTGGGTAAATTTTGCTTGTTCGCTTATTTACCATCTTGTGCAGTGTTGGCGTAAGCTAGCATTACGCGTTTGTTGGCTTTTGGTCTTGTTATTGTTATAACGAGACTGTATTGAAATACGTTTCTCTTATTATTATTCATTCGACGTGAAAATTATTATTATTCTTATTTTTATTCAATGTTTAACAAACCTGGTATACTATAGACTAGCTGAACGTTTGGTTTTCTTCTCATTTGCTAGATTTTCTCTTCTTTATTTAATTTTCCTCTTTTTTTCCATTTTTTATACTTAATTAGATGGCAATTTATTTTTACGACAATCATATCTCACTATTTTATATCTAATTGTAAATTGAAATATTGTTCATCATCATCATCATCATCATCATTATTATTATTTTAAAACACGGTGTTGCTTTTATTATTGATTTTTTGTTGTTTAATGGTTTCAGTTTTTTTCAATTTTTGTTGTCTGCGAAATTTGGTTTACGAAGCTTCTTTCTTTTTTCTTCAACGTAAATTTTTTTTTCTTAAAAGATGTACAATTGAACGATTGGAAAGGAAAAGGATAATTGAAACTCAGCAAGAAAATTAGCAAACATTTACAATAAATATACAGTTCAGTTGCTTGGTGAACAAAGCCATTCATTGTATACATATATATTATTCGTTTATTTGCTTCGTTCTAAAGAAATCTGTCTTTCTTTTTTCTTTTTGTATAATTTTATTTTCCACACTGATCGATTTATTAATGCAGCTACAACTTTTCTTATTATTTATTATGTTTGCTTATTGGACCGAAATTTTATTTAATCTATATATATATATATATATATATATATATATATATATATGCTACCTTCTCTCAGTATTTAGAATTTCAAATAGGACACACAGACAGACAGACACATTTCCTCTATCAAATAGCTTTGCTTTTTTAGAATTGTTTCAATTTTTTTCTAATTTAAAGTTTAATGTATTATTTGAATTTGATTGTTTGCATTTTTTTCTCCAAATTGGAATGAGGTAGTATAATTTTTGCTTTTTCTTTATTATTCATCTACATGCTGTACAACAACGCGCTACCATACGGTTGAGCATGCTAATTTTAAAAATTCGACTAACATTTGATTAATCGATGAACGGATCCACAGTTGTGGCTAACGTTATGATTATAATCTGAATAATAATAATACAACTAATAGTAATCATTATTAACAGTGTTGTTGTTGTTGTTAAGATATTTGTTATTCAGGTTCAGCGTTCGTGTTGCACTGAATCAATCACCAGTTGTAAAACTTCTTCGAAATTGTTCTATTCGCTTGCTTTCAGTTTCAGTTTCAGTTTCGAATTTGCTATTCTTATCTGGTATGAATATGATGATTTTTATCAATTTTGCATATTAAATGTTGAAATTTTTTAAAAAATTATCGAATCTCTTCAGTTTTCTACTTCACTTTTTTTCCTATTCATTTAGTGTACAACGAAGTTAATTGATATTGAAATTTGCGTCTTTATTTTTATCATTTTTCTTTCGCTTAATTTTATTTTTTCTTCATTTACGACAATTGCTGTTGCTGTTGTTGAATTTTGCTGAACATCGACGTATTTCTTTGTTTGTGTAATTTATGCATAATATAGTCATTAGCAGTAAAATTTTCAAGAAAAAGTGGAATAGTTTTGCATTAGGACAAAAAATGAAAAGAAAAATGTGAAAAAATCACATTTTAAAGTTGCTTGTTATGTAATCAACAGTTTTTATCATTTCATGAAATAATCGTGATAATTTGATATTATAAATCATGAAAATAGATAGATATATTTGTTAGAGATTAACACTGCTGACAATATGAAAATTGTTGTCTTTATTTTATCATCACGATGGTTTATTTTTATAACAGATGAATAATGACAACAAATTTTTCAGCTATCAATTATCAGCATTTGTGAAATGTAGATTTTGAAATATTATATAATTCATTTTTTCTTCTTCTTCTTCTTTTTTCCCACAATCTTAGCATGTCATATTTTTCAGATTTTTTGCATTTTTCTGTCGTGTTCGAAGCGTATAGATAAAGAGAAACAAAGCATTATGATTATTATTATTATTATATTGTGGTGGTGGTGGTGGTGGTGGGTGGGATCGGATTAGTTCAGTCGAACTAATAATAATATACTGGCTTAGCCGCGGTACAACTGCGTGAGATTATTTTGCAAAATCTTAATTTGGAACTTGTTGCTGCTCTGATTGTAAATAACGAAAATGATGAATTGAATTTATTTTTCACCTACTCCAATACGGCTGGCAGAGATGCACAGCTCAGCTCATGGTTTATTTATGACCATCGTTTTCATTGTTGAAGCATGCACGTAAGCTTTTCATTGCGCAACAATCGCTGCTTTTTTTCCTTCTCTCTTCAGCTTATCATATTGTTTATTTGGTTTGTCATTTCAAGTCAGTTATTTCATATTGTATACTGAAGGAAAGAAGAAAAGATTTATTTCAAAATTACTACGCAGAAGCTATTCTTTGATAAGCCAAGATAGATGGTGATTCTTCTTTTTTTGATTTTTAATTTTGTAAATTATACAAGCAAAGCAGTTTTTATTGTTGTTTTTATTATGGTTACGTGGATTTTGTCATCTCTTTTCTATATTGTTATGCTTATTATTTTGCTTTATCAATGAACAAGAAGCTTATTTTACGGTTTTGATTGTTTGAAATAATTATCTGAATTTCAACTTCACACACACATTTCTCTATATATATATATGTAGATAACCAATCACCATTACAAGTAGTGGTCGGTGTTTTAGTAAAAAATTATATATATATATATATATATATATATATATATATATATATATACTTTTTCTTTGATCAGTGGTAAAGCTTCTCTTGCTTCTTCATTCAGGCAGCCAGGGAGGGGAGTGGGGAGCAGAAGTGAAATTGAAAAATTCGTCATTAGGTGAAGAGAGGTATCATCTTGAATCAAGTGAACGCCATTATTGGTGGAATTGATTTTGCTCACGTCCAGTTTGTGTGTGTGTGTGCGATGTTGCTCGACTTTTGCATGCATACAACAAGCTCATGCTCAGCTTCACGTTGTGGATTCCTTCCATTTGTGACCGATTTCGTTTTGCTTGTCATCAGAATCTGGTCTGTTCAATTACGAATTGTTGCGTTTTGATTTTCGATTTTTAATTAGCGAAAGCTTTTCAAGAAAGATTCTTGTCGGTCGTCTAATTTCACGTCCAACTGCTTGCTATTAAACTTTTGCACAATTTCATTATGCACAACTTGTTCAATGCCATGCCAAGCCAACAATCTCTGGCTAGGTGTTATTTTGTTGTTTTTTTTTCGCTTTTGTACAATACAAGCTAATAATTTTCATTCCAAATTTTAAATTTGCTTGAAAGCATGCCCAGAAATGGTGCACTGAGTGGGAATGAATGAAGAGCTCGGCTCGGCTTATTGACTAAGCAAATGTTTGCTTTCGGATTAATGGTCAATCCGCTGCGGCCTGTGTAAAATGGACTTTGTGTGAAATTTGGTGCGAAACGTTTGCTATTAGCAAAATTCAGACGCTGCTCTTTCTGCACAACCAGCGCCACAAGCCGACTACCATCTTCTTGTCTGAAAATAGTTTTTCAAATTTTCATTTCTCGTGAACTGCTGAACGCGAAATGTGGAAAAATGATGCAAAAAACAATTTTAATTTAATTTTCAATATATTTTTTTAAAATTATATCTATTTTTAGTCTTTTCTTCAACTCCACTGAAAATAATATCACATCATCAGCATCAGCATCATCATTGCTAGCTTTTCCAGACGAAAGCTAAATCCACTTGGAAGAGGTTGGTGTTTGATTTGTAAATTTTTTGCAAAACGAGAAGAAAGAAATATGAATGGAATTGTGTTGCCGATAAGTTAGCTCAAATTGATCTGAAAGTTGTGCAGTACCGTATTCTTCTGTATTTTTGTTGTTTGTTATTCTGTCTTAGTGGACAACAGGCGTCGTCAGTTTTCACCTTGTCGACCTGCTCGCAATAAAGCTGTCGTTCGTGTTTGGTTTGTGCGTTGCAGGTTGTGAACGGTTATAAACGTGATATGCCACTGCTGTTTATTCGACATTGCATCATCGTCGTTGCCATCGTCCAAATCATCCACCACAACTTATGAACAAAGATCTCGAATTCAAGTGGCAAGTTTCCGTGCCGGACCATCTTCGACGTGGGCTCCATTTCGACCGATGGGACGAGGTAAGCTCTTTTCTCATTATCTATTATTAGGCTAAGATGGTCTGCTTGTGCATATTGTTTGCTTACGCTCTCTCGCTCTCTCTCTCTCTCTCTCTCTGTGTGTGTGTGTGTGTTCAAATGTACTCTAATCGATATCGATGCAAATATGCAAGCATCTGTTTACGCAATTTACAAGATGCATGCATGCATCCTCTTCTACTGAGGTCATTGAAATAATCATTCCGATCTCGAATCTGTGTGTCGACTTTCCACATCGCTAGCTTATATCATCACATCGCGTGTTTATTTATAAATTTGACAAGTTTGGAAGCAGAAAATTTTAGACATTTTTCTCATATTCTTTCTTTTATTTTTTTTTCTTCTCTCATACGTTTTCTCAAAGCAATAGATGTCTGATAGAATTCGAATCAGAATTGGAGAAGAATAAGGGAAAAAATTTACAGCTCTTTCTTATTATTATTATTATATTTTTATCTCTAAGCTGAGGGGGAAGAACAAATTTTTCTACTCGTCAACAATTATTAATTATTAATTGGAACCAAAATATCAACGACAAAAATTTGAGATTTGTTAATTTCGATTGAAATGGCAATAATTTAAAAAAGAAGACAAAACATTGCACTTTCTTCTGTATAAAATGGCAAATGGAATAAAAGAGAGAAAATTGTCGGTTTTGTTCAGAAGTTGCAGTCCAAAGCACATTTTCAATTCAATTTATCATCGGCCGTGGCCTGTTGGACGTCGGTTAGTAGCGTTGGGATTTTTCAATCAACGGCTGATGTAAGCTATACTGATAGCTGGCTAGTGGCTGCTTGCTCGCTTCGAGGTTTTTGGCCAGGGCGAACAATGAGCGGCATTAAACGATCGAATTTATATTGCAACGGTATTTTCTTCTTTCATCATCATCATCTTCTTCTTCTTCTTTTTCCTCTCCTCTTTGCAATACAATTAATTACAGTAATAGAATTGCCCTCTTTTTTACCGTAACACAATTTTGCAGCTGCATATTACTTTTTCACCAAATTTTATTATTTGAAATTTATTTTCATTTCCAACACGCACATATATGTGCAACATGTCTGTTTGATTGCAATTGTCAACAAGTTCAAGATGAATATCGCAGATTTCTTCATTCTACAATCAAATGTAAATTTGATTTATTATCATCATTGCCTGCACTTTGTTTGGTAACAATTATTAATGATAATGATTAACAACTGCAGATAAATCGCGATGTTTGTTTTGTTCATCATAAACTGACTAATAATACTCGAAGATGGATATGTGTGGTCGTTTGTGGTAGTTTTTAATTTGGATTGTAAATTTGTTGAATTTGTATTATTTATTGTAAAAATATTGAGCTATTTGTTGTCGCTACTGCAGCAATTGTTAGTTTTATAGTGTGAATTGGAAACTCGTCAATACAGCTGAATTATTTCCGGCCAATGTGAATGAATGAATGAATGAGTGAGTGAGTGAGTGTAGTTGATCAATTTTGATGATCATCAATAAATGAGCATTTTTAAATCCCCTCTACCGCACAACTATCAGTATTTGTTTTGCTTGATTGCTATAGCTGTATTTTTTTATTGCATTTAATCAATTGAATATGCAAAATTTTGTGGTTTCACCTTTTCTTACTGTACAGAAGCTAGAGGGCAACAAAGCGAACGGTGGTTAATGTTTAGGTGAAAAAGAAAATGGCTACGGCTAATTGACTTGGCAAGTTTCTACTCATTTTACAATCCAATTGATACAGACACACATCAGTGAGTTTTTTCTCCGCTCTCGTGAATATTATCTATCTATATATATGTGTGTGGTTGTTGTATTGAAATGTTTGCAAATTTACATAGATACTGATGTATGCAATGCTCTATTGCATGATCACTGAACTGTAACGACAATAATATTAACAAATAAATATGAGCTCAATTGAAAATTATGAAAAAACTGTGAAATGGCAGGGTTTAATTCCCTCCCCCTTTTATTCTTATGGTTACATTTGTAATTTTTTTTCTTTTGGAAATTTGAAAATGAAATTCACTTGTTGCCCAATGATGCTCAAAATGACACTTTTGAATTGCACAGAGATGGATTGAAAAGCTTGCTCATTATGAGCGCTCGCTCGCTCGTTCTTTCACGTTGTTTGCGTTAAATTGAATAAACGCTGCTGAAGTAAATGAACGAATTTAATGACCAACGCAGCAGCACACTGTTAGAATTAGCGTTAGAATTGTTTTTCCAGCTTTTAGTTGTTCCATTTGAAATGCTTTTATGATGCTTCATTTCGGTTTTGTTTCTGGCCATTTGCTTCTGTCTTCAGATCTTCAATTGAACATTCATGCGTTTGAATTTATTCAAAATGCCACAAACAAAGCATAATTGGAAAAAGCAAATAGCCCACACTTTCTGAATTAACCAATTTATTCTTAAGACTATTGTTCAATTTTATCTAACAATAATTTTCTGTTTGCACAATTCCAACTTCAACACATAATATGTATGTACGTATGTGTATGCATGTGTACGTACATTTTCTTTTTCTTATCACTGAAAACATTCAAAGACCGTTTAGCTTTCTGTGCATTGTCCATAATTGGATAATTAGGTAAATTATTATTATTATTGATCTTGGCTCTATGTGGAAATGGAAAATGCACATTATGCGAGAATTAAAAAGTTAATTTTGATGATGACATATTGATCAATGGTTCAGATGTGATCATTTTATAAAAGCTTGTGATGACTTTTTCAAGCTCGAAACTGAAACTGTTAAAATTATCAATTGATTCGTTCGTTCATTTCTGCGAATTCATTTTATAAAACTGTTTTATTTTGACTAGTCTATCTGATTTTGGTGATCAGACGAGCACTTTTGTTCAGATGATGTTTGTTAGCATGAAAGAAGAGCGCGAAAAATTTTCTGCTTGATCGACAACTGGAATTAGCAAAAACGACACTTTTCATCATGTCATTATTGTTATTTATTGGCAACTTCAATTTGGAAATAATCTTCTTAACGTGACAACTGTTTTATTCTTTGATCATCTCCATCATTTGATGTATGTTTTTGCTGGAAACATGCTATTCTTTTTTATCTCTCCCCCCCCCTCCCTCTATCTCTCCCTCTCTTAATTTTTTGCTAGATTTGAGCAATGCTAATTTTTCATTTTCATAGTATTATTGTTTGTTTTATTAATTTTCATAGTTTGGGCTTGGTTGTGCATGTTAACAAGTTGCAAATATGCAATTTTTCATAAATTTAGGAAACGAACACATTCGAATTAAGATGTTTTGTTCAAGTAGACGAATATGGATTTTTTCTTTACTGGACGGCGGAGGGAAAGGTACACAATTTTTATTAATATTTATTGGTTTTTGTTTTTGCAATGAATTATTATTCGTTTGTTGTACAGGAAGCACAAATTTTGGATTTGACACAAGTGAGCGATGTTCGATCTGGTTGTTGGCTGAAGGTATGGTTTTTTCTGTTTCAAAACAGCATGTTTGAAGGTAAAATTGCTATTTACATTTTATCAGGATACCAAAGCTCCACCTGATTTTGAATTGCGTTTCACGGGCAGTCGGGAATCGCTTGAAAGTCGGGCAGTAACTGTGGTCAGTGGGGTCGATTTTGTGAATTTAAATTTCACCTGTTTTATTGCTGAAGAAGCTACCATAGCTCAGGTATGAATTTACTATATTAAATTTATTTAATATCTTTCGATATTATTTATTCTTTTTATATAATTTGTATGACATTTTGCAATTATTTTTAATTTTTATTTCGTTGCTTTTATTGCTCTATGCTAATTTGAACTTGTTGTATATTGTAGGAATGGAAAATTGCCATGATGAAGGTATTGAAAAATTTTCGCGTTGCTCACGTATGCCCGATGACTTGTTTGCTCAAACAGTAAAACTCATTTTCACGCGCTGACTGAGTGACTGTTTTATTGTTCATGCTGACTGAATTTTTAGCTGGAAAATGCTTTCGTTGAGCTTGAACGCCAACCGAAAAATTCCCGTAAAGAAGTATGCATCTGTAGTTATTTCTTTTTCGTTTGTGAATGTATTTTTTTAGCATTGTTCGTACTTTTATTTCTGGAAGAACAGAAAAATTTATCATCCAGTGCCTTGTTGATTCAAGACTTTGCGAAGGCAAGGTATAGAATAATGAGCAGTAAATTAAAAATTGGTTGCAATTATAATTTGCCATTTTTGGCATTATTGGCGTTTTGTTCTGTTTAGAATCTCGAAATTGATCCGGAAAAGTTCACTTTTGACACGTTTTATCACCTTTGCGTGCGTATATGTCCAAGACCTGAAATTCACGAACTTTTTTCACAAATGTTTGATTCTTTTCTTTTTGGAACTTTTTTCTTTTTGGAAATTCTAATTTTATTCATTTCATTTCAGTGCTGGAAGCGAAGAATTTATCACTGTCGCTCAGTTGATAAGCTTTTTGAATGAAGTATTTCGATGTTCATTTTTAAATCAAGAATCTAGATTAATAATCATTGAATTGATGTTTCAGAAGCAGAGGGATCCAAGATTGAACGAGATACTCTACCCGGAATGTGATAAATCGAAAGCGATGATTGTTTTACGAAAATACGAACAAGTCGAAGAACATGTTAACCAGGGTAATTTTCTTCATTGAACTGTGTGTGATATTTATTTTATATATGCTTGTTTAAAATATGACAAGCTTAATTGATTATGTTTGTGTTATTTGAAGAAAAATTGTATTATGATGGCTTTTTGCGCTTTATGATGTCTGAAGATAATGCACCAATGCTGTACGACAGAATAGAGCTGAACCAAGACATGGACCAACCGTTGAGCGATTATCTTATCAACAGCTCTCACAACACTTACTTGACCGGGCGTCAGTTCGGTGGCAGATCTTCTGTTGAAATGTACCGACAAGTTCTTCTAAGTGGGTGTCGGTATGCATTATTTGTTTATTTGTATTGTTTTCCGATTATTATTTTTTTTCAAATTATTTTTCAGTTGCATAGAGTTGGATTGTTGGGATGGAACTAGCGGCGTTGGAAAAGACGAACCAATCATCACGCATGGCAAAGCCATGTGTACAGATATTCTTTTTAAGGTAATTTCTACGTCGAATGGATGAAATTTTATTTTTTGTCGCCTGGTGATTTTTAGGATGTTATAGCTGCCATAAAAGAAACTGCTTTTGTTACGTCTGTGTATCCGGTTATTTTATCGTTTGAAAATCACTGCAGGTTTGTACGATTGTAAAAATCAGTTACAACGATCAGTCTCCAATTGCTTGCTGCACATGCGCTGTGCTTACTGTGTTTTGCTTTAATTTTTCATTTTAGCAAAAAGAATCAACTTAAAATGGCTGCTTATTGCATGAAAATTTTTGGAGATATGCTCTTGTCATCACCGCTGAGCTCACATCCGGTGAGTTCATGTTTATTATAATTGCCTGTAGTTATCGATCACTTCGTGTAGATTTGCCCATTTTTCTAACACTTACGCATTTATGTATTGGTGTGTTTTGTTTATTGTTCAGCTTGAACCTGGTGTTCCGTTACCTTCTCCAAATCAGCTGAAAGGAAAAATTTTGATCAAAAGCAAACGCTTAAATCCAGATGTTGAAAAGCAAGAATTGGAACAGTTTCTCAAGAAAGGTCAGCTTGATGAAGATGTTGAAGAGGTTTCAGAGAATCCGGAAGTTGATGAAACGCCTGGAACTGATTCAACCACTGACGGTAAATGTTACATATATATCAATATGTTTAAAGAACTGTAATTTTTTTCATGTATTAAATTTTTTGTTTTTGAATGGATTTGTTTCATTTTTGAAAAGCAATCTGTGTTGTTTGCTTGCAGTACTGAACGAAAATGAAGCACATCCAGAATTGAAAGGTACCGAATCGGTCACATTTCGCAGTAAATTGCGTTCTTTGGCAGGTGCAAAAATAAAAGAAGTAAGCGGAAAACAGTGCAATTTATGATGCACCATTTTTATGGCAAATTTAAATTTGCATGCTCTTTAGATGGCGTTGAGCAAAGAAGAAGAAGAGCGTCTGCTTGCCCAGTACCATTACATTTCGGCAACGACGAACATCCACCCGTTGCTCTCTAGCCTAGTCAACTACACGCAGCCGGTAAAATTTGCCGGATTCGATGTTGCTGAACGTAATTTATATTGCTTTTTTGACGTTTTCTTCACTAATAATAGCTTATTGATGAAAATTTGAAAAATAATCCAATCAAAATTTCACGTGGATGTGTATTGTTTCAGAAAATAACTGTCATTTCCACATGTCGTCGTTTTCGGAAAGCACTGGATTGGGCTATTTGAAAACAAGCGCCATTGAATTAGTCAAGTGAATTTTTTTATTCTTTTTCTAATATACAACAGTATAGAATAATTAGTGTTGAACTTTATAAATATTCTTTTAGTTATAACAAGCGACAGATCAGTCGTATATATCCTAAAGGTGGCCGCGTTGATTCTAGCAATTATTTGCCACAAATATTTTGGAACGCCGGCTGTCAAATGGTTTCACTTAATTTTCAAACTCCGGACTTGGCGATGCAGCTGAATCAAGGAAAATTTGAATACAACGGAACTTGCGGGTAAGTTGGATTGCTTGCTGCGCAGTTGAGCTTATTCTTTTTCAATTGTATTTGTTTGTTTCATTGTGTCAGATATTTATTGAAGCCAGATTTTTTGCGTCGTGCAGATCGAATGTTCGATCCGTTTTCTGAATCTCCTGTCGACGGTGTTGTAGCTGCCTATTGTTCTGTTCGGGTTTGTTTCCGTTTATTGACGCGATCGATGATGAAGCATTAACGATTACGCGTCTACTGCAGGTTATCTCAGGCCAGTTTCTTTCCGAAAAGAAAATTGGCACTTACGTTGAAGTGGAAATGTATGGTCTTCCAACGGATACGATTCGCAAAGAATTCAAAACGAAAATGGTGCCTTCTAACGGTTTGAATCCCGTCTACAATGAGGAGCCATTTGTTTTTCGTAAAGTGCGTTTCTTTTTTCCTCTATAACTTGACCATATTTTCTGATGATTTTTGTATTATTAAGTTTTACTGATTGTTTTTTCTTCGTTAATCGGAATCCATTTATTACTGCTGCATGATAACTTTTTTCTGCTGATTGCAATACATGATCAGCATACGTATGCAATGTTGCAGATTGTGCTTCCTGAACTGGCCGTTCTCAGGTTCGCCGTTTACGATGAAAACAGTAAGCTACTTGGCCAGCGAATTTTACCGCTCGACGGTTTACAACCAGGTAGGTATTGGGCATATTTTGCGCTTTGACATATGGGAATGTACATCAATCGGTCGTGTAAATTTTCTTCTTTTCTGTTTCAGGTTACAGGCATATTTCATTGCGATCGGAAATCAATTTTCCACTTACTTTGCCAACTTTATTTTGCCATATAGTTTTGAAAACCTACATTCCGGAAGGTCTTGGCGGTAAGGGATTTTTTCTGTTAGCAGTTTTTTCAAATACCATTTCAGAATATACTTTTTTTTTCTTCTATATAGACATTGTCGAGGCTTTGTCTGATCCAAAGGGTTATTTGTCTATGATTGAGAAGCGTCAGCAGCAGATGGAACACATGGGAATTCGACGAGAAGATATCGATGAAGTGCCATCAGATCGAAAGCCGATAACTGTGAAGAATTCTGGGGGCGATTCGGTTGATTCCATTTCAGAAGTAAAATCTACAGCATGCCCTGCAACCCCTATCTCTTCCAGCTCTACTCAGACTAGCGGGAAAGCAATCAAAGGTATCATATTGTATTTTAATTTGCAATTCTTCAGTGTAGCCTAACAGAAAATAATTCATTCAATAAGTTAATGTTGAATGAAATTACTGCTGTAAGGCATTAATAACATCACGTAGTTGATTTTTCTCTCTTTCCATATATGTGTGTGTGTGTGTTTGTTTGTTTTATTGTGGAATATAATAATTTTCAGTTATTTTTTTTTCTTTTTGAAGAAATGGGACTGCTGCAATTAAAGCTGGACGAACATGTTACATATGAAGAGTTGAAATTGGAAAAAGCATATGTGAAATTGACGAAAAAACATTTGAAAGAATATGAATATATAAAACGCAGACATGCGAAAGAGAGGTTAGGAATGCAACGCCAGCAGACGTTGGCTTTTGAGAAAATTACCGCTAAAAAGCAGCCGTTAGCTTTTGTTCGAAATCAAAGCAAAAGTTTGTCTCAGAACAGAAGCGAACATCGGTCAGTTTACCAGTCGAAAAGTTTAGACGTGACTGGGCCGAATAATCGATTGCATGATGGAGTTGGCCCATCACGGATGATGCACATTCGACATGCTATAGCTGAACAGACACGCGATTGGTCAGAACTGACCAAGCGGCAGTTGGAAGCTGAGCACAGAATGCGAAAAACTCAAATTGAAGAAGAATGGACGTTGTTAAAGAAATTGCTCGTCCAAGTGCATCAACAACAAAGAACGGCCGCTAAGCAACAATTAGAAGCGTACATTTAATTTTTTTTCTTTTTATTCAAATTTTCTTTCAATCACCATTTCTGCCATTTCTTTTTATCAGCACGATCAGTCAATTATTATTATTATTATTATATTATAATATTGTCGACTGTAATGGTGTTATTATTGTTCTTGTAGTGAATCGAAACTGTTGAGACAGAAGCAGACGAAAAAGTCTATGGATGATTCGAAAGCAATTCAGCTTGGCAAAACGGTGAAAACAAAAGCTGAACGCGACCGTCGAGTTAAAGAAGTGCAAGAGAAGAATTGTAAAATTTTTTTAGAAGAACGCCGGCGTCTTGCAGTGAAACATCAACGACAAGAAGAGTTGCTTGCTAAATTTCAGGCTGAACAAATGGAACGACTGGACAAAGAAGCTAGACATGTAAGTATCTGTATTTGCAATGCACATGCACAACAAGCAATTCCCCTTTTTCTTTCCCCCTGAGTTCAATGATACTTTTATTTTTATCGAAAACTTCGGATTTCTTTGGCAGTTGGCACGATTTAAGATTTTTTTTTTCTAAATTAATAATTGGCGTATTTTATGTTCAACGTTCTTGTGATTATTTCATTCAAGCAACTGGAGAAAAGGAAAAGCTTTCTGAATGTGAATCATTTCATATGTTTTAGGCAAGCGATTTGGAAGATCAGATGTACATGGAAGCGTTGCTTGCTTCAAAGCCTGAGACATTGGTTTAAATGATATACCATCAACACTTACTTCATTTTGCTAAACTCAGATTCCACAATTGGTTTTGGTACTTTTCTTTCTTTTTGATGATTTGTTTTGTTTGATTCTGCGGGACAGAATATAAACTTTAATATTGGTTCCAGACTTGCCTATACGATTCTTGCGGGAGGTCAGGGCACGAACCTACTCCGTTTCTGTTGTTCACATCGTGCTCTTGTTTTACAAATTTTCTTCTCATAATAGTAATAAGTATTATTATTATTATTATTATTACTATTATTGCCATTACTACTACTACTACTACTACTATTATTATTATTATTATTATTATTATTATAAATTTTATTTGAATTTTATCAAATGAATGCTATATTATTGCGCTTCAATTATTTGTTGCCCAGTATAAACTGATTAATTGCATATGAACGTTGAAGACTTTGTTGCTATTTCACTACAGAAAAAACTTTCGCTTACATTTCAACTTAATACTGGGACGTCGAAGTTCAGAATGTAAACTACATATGAGGTACATGTATTATTTATTTATTTCTTCTTTTACAGTTTGTTTTTCTCAATGATTTGTTTATTTGTAAAAAAAAACTGATGAATTTGTTTAGTCTTAATGTTAAAATCAGTTTCATTTTCTATATGTGTGAAGAATATAATTATTGTAATAAGCATAAGTATTCATCGAAACCATTCACTGAAGAAGATGTTCGTTTGAATTCAGTTGTTGAATAGAAGGCATTATTCATTTTATTGAAGAAAACTGAACTGAAAATTGTAAAGAAGATAAGTACATTTATACATATGTGTTGAACGCACACACGCACACACAAACATGCATATATATAATTGCGCATACAAATAATTAGATGGTCGTTTTATTTGTGTTTAAATTGAACAAGGACACTTCTGTGATCTGATGGCCAGTCGTTTAAGTAATGGTGTGGTTCAGGAGTTATGCTGTGTGAACCAACGTACGTTTTAGCACTAAGAGGGTGAAGGGTGTTACTTTTATAAAGGATGAAATCAATTCTATCTTGCGGCTCTTTGATAGTATTACCCCAGCCATCTTGTGACTTTTTGGCTGACGACCAAGTGTTTCCTGGATTTTTCTTGGCATCCGGATAGATTACGCGGAAAGCATCGTGGAATCCAGCTTTGTGAAATAGTTGAGTCGCCGGCCAGGCATACACCCAATCACAGTGCTGGTTTCGGGTTGAATCGATCCAGTCGAGATGTGAAGGACAGTTGAAATCACCGGCTACAATCATTGTCACATTTTCACATTCAATCATTTGTTGTTGAAATTTATCCGAATTGATGATAAAATAAGCTTGCTGTGCCCGACCCAGACTGGCACGTCCTTGCCCATATTCTCCTGCATCCAACTGGCTTTTGTTGGTTACAAGTTTATTGCAAGCTGCGTACGGACCGTAGTCATGCCAGTCTAAATGAAGGTTCCAAAAATTTATTATGAACTGTTTGTTCAGTTTTTGGACTTTGATTCTGGCCCAAATGTGTCCAGTCTTTTCTGGCATGCCATCACCAATCCAATCTGAATAGGTTAAAAATTCGTGGCGTGTCAAGATGCCGACATCTGGATATGATGAATTTGCAGCTATGGCTGTCCAATCAGGACCTAAATGGCGAATCAGTGATTCAACAACTGAATTGCCCATAACCTCTTGTAGTGCTACGATATCGGGATTGGTGTACAGTATGTGTTTGGCAATTTTCATCAATCCATTTTCAACATTCATTCCACTGTTCCAAATATTAAACGTGAGCACTGTTATATCTCCGTCCTCGGCAAAGTTGATTTTTGAGCACTTTGGCTTTACAGCTTCGCCTGCGATAGACCCTATGCTGGTTGGACATTTACACGACAGCTGTTGAACAATCAGAATCGACAAGATCACAGTGCACAGGTTCTTCATTTTAATTAATTATCTGAAATATGATTTTGAAAATAATTTCACTGGTAAAAATTTATCATCTAACGACAGTTTTAACAACAGGAATTGATTTAACAAAACTTTTGTATATTATTAGCATTCTGTTCTCAAGTTGACTGTTAGTTACGGCTGTTGTTAATGAACAAACGTTGGGACTTATCCACTGTGAATGGAAGAAGTTTCCGGAATGAAAAGACTAAATAATATTAGTGAATTGCTTTAAAACAAGAATTTAAAGTACGCGTATTTGTAAGCATTTAAAACAATCAGCTGCAGGTACCTTCAAGGAAACAGTTTTTGTGTTGCTTTTAACGTAAAATCGGAGTAGAAATAAAAGTCAGAAATGATGGTGCTATCCGTGCAATAAAAGCAAATGGTCAAACTGACTGAATGCACTCTTTCAGGGGAGGGGGTTTTCAGAGTATTAATTGAGTACGACTGCTCGGGCGGAGGTTATCTTTTGTTTTATTGGGTCGCCAAGCACAGCTGATCTTATATACATATTTACTGGAATATATATTTGCAGAACTGTGCAAGGTTATTTACCTTCCTAGTTTATTTACTATCCAAACAGAAAAATAATTATTAGACAAACTTTTCTTTGCACTGAAGGACAATTATCAAACGTGTACTAACTTTTACGAGCGTTGGTGATTAAGAAAAACATCTAAACAAATTTAGTTACTGAGAATTATATATATATATATATATATATATATATATATATATATATATATATGTTCATACGCATGTACTTAATCATAGAAACTGATCCCAGAAGACATGCACCTGTAGATAATTTTTTATGAAGCTGTTCAAGGAGCTAATTAACCAGAATAATCACATTTAAAGAATAAAATTTGTTTACCGATGAACAAGACAGTGAAAGTGGCGGGCAGAAACGATTAAAAATTGTCTTCTGAGAGTGTTTGAAATGCTGAAGTTGGAGAAATGGAATGAAAGCCAGCAAAGTTTATACATGATATCAATTACAGATGACAAAACGACGATGAAAGTTTTCCAACTGCTTTCATAAATTTTCGATGAACATATATCTTTTAAAGAATTCAACATCGACCAGTGTAATATTATATTATATTATATTATATTATACTATACTATACTATATTATACTATATTATATCATATTTCACTTAATGCCAAAACTTTTTTTTTGCAGTTAATCACAGAGTTATGTAAGCAATCAACTTTCAGTAGTTTCAGTTCTTGCCAACATATAACTAGTAACAGATCACCACTAAAACTAATCAGACATCAGCATCTGTGATACACAAATCAGGGAAGTAAATAAAAAAAGAACAGAATGTTTCTAACGTGAAATGCATCAGTTGTTCTGTTCAGTCATTGTTGCTTATGGAAAATTTTCTTCCGTCAGCAAAAATGAGCTCCACATAAAAAAAACTTAAAAATAAAACAGTGGATTTCTTAATAGGTTTTTTAAAATCATTTATATATAAAATTTTAAAAATAATATCACTTCGAATGTACTGAAATGTGTTTTTTTAATTAACGCATATACAGCTTACTTTTTTTCCATCAAGGTACTTAATTGCGCACATTGCATTCTAAAATGCAGAATTTGCTAAAATGTCGATTAATTATCATTTTGAATAGAAATTTTCATGTAGAGTTGTCGAGATGAGCTGAGAAAGAAAAAACGTTGAGTTCTTGTGAAGTTGTGCTAAATCGAATAACGCCACGTGAGCTTTGTTTGTCTAATATGTTAATTAATTTTTTCTGAAGCGCTTCTGCTATCAGTAATAATGTGCTTGTTTGCTTTGCTAAAGTGACTCACAGTAGCGGCAGATAACGTTCTCTCGGTTTATGGTCGCGTTAATTCATTACTGAAGTTTGCATCATTTTTTATTCAAACTTTCTGCATTGATTTTGAAAACTTGCGTTCAAGTGAAAGTAATTTGCTTAACGTACTTGAAAATTTACTTTCCTCTTATTATTTGTAACTTTTAGTGTATGTTAAGGTGAACATTTGATTTCATGTTTTGCATTTTTATTGATATGAAGAAAAATGAAAACCCGGATTGCATGAAGCGAAACTAATAAACGAAGGAATGTGTGATTCCCTGTGAGTCTTTATTCTGGATGTCTGGGCAAAGGTCAATTGAAAAAGGTGAAGTTATCCCTTGCTTTAATTAAGTTCGGTACAAACCGACATAGTTGAGATTTGATTTAAAGCAGTGCTGGAGCTTTCACACAGCAAACTCTTTTTGTTCTATGCAATTGTCTTCATGGGTCAAAATGCTTTGAGATTTTTATTTGTTTTCGTGAGACACTTAGTTTCACATTAAAGCGTGCATTTTTATATTGTTTTCAAAATAAATTTATTTTTTGTTCTCTAATTTTACATTGCATTTTATTTTCAAATTTTTTCATTCATTTTCTTTTTGTTCGCTTATTTATTTTGATGTTAATTTGAAAACAAAGCTACTCATGATGCTTTGTGTACGAATGCAAAACACACGTAACAAACCGCCATATGCAATATATGGAGAGGATATGAAAAATGGAAGGAACACCACCAATGAGCAGGATGCATCTGGGTATTGGTTGTCAGTTCAGGTGCGTGAGCACTGGAATGCATTTCATTTTCAATTATTTTGCTTTCGTGAATTTTCTCATGATATTAATATTAATATTTCTTCCTTTTTTTTCTTCACCTTTTCAGATGCGTTTTACCATCACAGCAAAACGTCTTTCGCTTATCACAATTATCTAGAACAGTAGCATTCTACTTCAACAACAATATCAATCTGGGAGTAGGCGTTTAATCACTGGAAAAGATAAAATCAAATCTATCTGCATTATTTCTTAACTATTTAAATTTATTTATTTGTGTGCAATTGTCATCAATTAAAGTAACATTTTTATTTATTATTCCTTCTTCTTGTTAACTAATATCAATTTGCTGGCTTGCTTCTGAAATCACAACCTGTTTGATAAAAATATTATAAGTTTTAATTGCGAAATGAGTAATCGATGGTATATTGGAGATTTTTACTGATAAGGGATGACAATGTGATATATTTCCACAAGCAACACATCTAACAGTCAGAATGGGAAGTCTCTAAAACATTTCATGAAAAATTGAAAATTTATGGAATGTTAAAATCTGGTGAAGATGGCTCATGGCCGTGATGTCACGGAACACCTGTTGCCCGGTCATCAATCTTTGATGGAATCGTGAAGGCGTGGTGCCGGGATGGAGGAGTTCTACGCGAACGTCGTCTAGGTGCGCGTATTTCCATTCAATTGGAAAGGAGGTTGCAACATTTTTGCACGCTGTTCGCAGAGTACCTAGATATAAAGTTGTGTGCACCACCGCTTTACGTTCATTGTAGCAGCTTGTGGAAAGCAAATGTTGGCGGGAGTCAAAGCTGCATGTTGTACAATAGGTAATCGTGCTTCTTTTTTAGTTCTGTGTATTTCAACCTGTTTTGTGCAAATAAAGTTTGCAGCATGCGAACTGATGGCTGCTGTTGTTGGTGGGTCTGATGATTTGGATCTCATTCATTTAATTATGTGAGATTCACTTGGCGAGTGCCATAAATGCAGTCTGCTCAAGTGAAATTCACAAGATGACAAAAGACAATCTTTGTTCGAAACAATTTGCATTAAAATGAGAAGCCATGATAAAAATTTTATCATCAGTTTTTGTAAAATAAACAAACGAGTACTTTTTACGCTAAAAGTCACAATGACTGTTGGATGGATAGAAAATTCACTACTTTTTTAGCGTTTTCCTAACTATAAATTTCTCACAAAATTTCAATGAGCCATAATGACATGAGCTTCACTGTCTATTGAGCTTTAATATGAAAGCTGTGAATTGTCAAATCAAGTAATCTTTACAACAACATACTTGAATTTCGTTGGATTTAAAAATATACACATTAAAAAAACTATTTTATTTGTATAAATGCAGGTCAGCAAAAAACTGTCTTTTAATAAATTTCTGATGAATGTGAACGACATGACAAGTAGTTGCTGTACCCGAAAAGATACAATCAGCGGGAAAAAATGATTTTCACATTAAATACAAGAATAGCAAATCAGAGGTGCAACTCTGGCGAACAGTATTTTTCATACTGATAAGGGCTTTAATCACATTCATCAATTACGGATTATATATTTAGCAATACAGATCCCAGGAAAGCACCTTAAGCCACGAAATAACAAGAACGACTGCTTTGAAAGTTCTTCAAATAGATCAGTTCCTTATGACAATATTAAGCGTTGTGTGTTTACTCATTTTCAAACATTATCTTGCCAAATTTACAGAATAACTGTGCATTCTACGTTTAACAATCATTCACATTAAGGTGAGCACATTGCATATAAGAAAAAGAGGTAATTCAAATTTTATTGAACCGCATAAGATAATCATAAACAGGAAATGAGAGACAAAAAGAAAAAACGAATTAAAAAGCAAAATCAGATGCTTCGTTATCAGTAACGGAAACAAATTCTCCGTTATAGTGAGATATTTGTTGAAATTTGCAAGTCTTGTGCAATATTTCTTTTGTTTGGGCACTCGATTTTCCTTCATTTTCGGTC
>NW_003526941.1:395017-397385 GCF_000181795.1 Trichinella spiralis
TCCAATCAGGACCTAAATGGCGAATCAGTGATCACAGCTGAATGCCCATAGCTCTGTAGTGCTACGATATCGGGATTGGTGTACAGTATGTGTTTGGCAATTTTCATCAATCCATTTTCAACATTCATTCCACTGTTCCAAATATTAAACGTGAGCACTGTTATATCTCCGTCCTCGGCAAAGTTGATTTTTGAGCACTTTGGCTTTACAGCTTCGCCTGCGATAGACCCTATGCTGGTTGGACATTTACACGACAGCTGTTGAACAATCAGAATCGACAAGATCACAGTGCACAGGTTCTTCATTTTAATTAATTATCTGAAATATGATTTTGAAAATAATTTCACTGGTAAAAATTTATCATCTAACGACAGTTTTAACAACAGGAATTGATTTAACAAAACTGTTGTATATTATTAGCATTCTGTTCTCAAGTTGACTGTTAGTTACGGCTGTTGTTAATGAACAAACGTTGGGACTTATCCACTGTGAATGGAAGAAGTTTCCGGAATGAAAAGACTAAATAATATTAGTGAATTGCTTTAAAACAAGAATTTAAAGTACGCGTATTTGTAAGCATTTAAAACAATCAGCTGCAGGTACCTTCAAGGAAACAGTTTTTGTGTTGCTTTTAACGTAAAATCGGAGTAGAAATAAAAGTCAGAAATGATGGTGCTATCCGTGCAATAAAAGCAAATGGTCAAACTGACTGAATGCACTCTTTCAGGGGAGGGGCTTTTCAGAGTATTAATTGAGTACGACTGCTCGGGCGGAGGTTATCTTTTGTTTTATTGGGTCGCCAAGCACAGCTGATCTTATATACATATTTACTGGAATATATATTTGCAGAACTGTGCAAGGTTATTTACCTTCCTAGTTTATTTACTATCCAAACAGAAAAATAATTATTAGACAAACTTTTCTTTGCACTGAAGGACAATTATCAAACGTGTACTAACTTTTACGAGCGTTGGTGATTAAGCAAAACATCTAAACAAATTTAGTTACTGAGAATTATATATATATATATATATATATATATATATATATGTTCATACGCATGTACTTAATCATAGAAACTGATCCCAGAAGACGTGCACCTGTAGATAACTTTTTATGAAGCTGTTCAAGGAGCTAATTAACCAGAATAATCACATTTAAAGAATAAAATTTGTTTACCGATGAACAAGACAGTGAAAGTGGCGGGCAGAAACGATTAAAAATTGTCTTCTGAGAGTGTTTGAAATGTTGAAGTTGGAGAAATGGAATGAAAGCCAGCAAAGTTTATACATGATATCAATTACAGATGACAAAACGACGATGAAAGTTTTCCAACTGCTTTCATAAATTTTCGATGAACATATATCTTTTAAAGAATTCAACATCGACCAGTGTAATATAATATAATATAATATAATATTATATTATATTATACTATACTATATTATACTATATTATATCATATTTCACTTAATGCCAAAACTTTTTTTTTGCAGTTAATCACAGAGTTATGTAAGCAATCAACTTTCAGTAGTTTCAGTTCTTGCCAACATATAACTAGTAACAGATCACCACTAAAACTAATCAGACATCAGCATCTGTGATACACAAATCAGGGAAGTAAATAAAAAAAGAACAGAATGTTTCTAACGTGAAATGCATCAGTTGTTCAGTCATTGTTGCTTATGGAAAATTTTCTTCCGTCAGCAAAAATGAGCTCCACATAAAAAAAACTTAAAAATAAAACAGTGGATTTCTTAATAGGTTTTTTAAAATCATTTATATATAAAATTTTAAAAATAATATCACTTCGAATGTACTGAAATGTGTTTTTTTAATTAACGCATATACAGCTTACTTTTTTTCCATCAAGGTACTTAATTGCGCACATTGCATTCTAAAATGCAGAATTTGCTAAAATGTCGATTAATTATCATTTTGAATAGAAATTTTCATGTAGAGTTGTCGAGATGAGCTGAGAAAGAAAAAACGTTGAGTTCTTGTGAAGTTGTGCTAAATCGAATAACGCCACGTGAGCTTTGTTTGTCTAATATGTTAATTAATTTTTTCTGAAGCGCTTCTGCTATCAGTAATAATGTGCTTGTTTGCTTTGCTAAAGTGACTCACAGTAGCGGCAGATAACGTTCTCTCGGTTTATGGTCGCGTTAATTCATTACTGAAGTTTGCATCATTTTTTATTCAAACTTTCTGCATTGATTTTGAAAACTTGCGTTCAAGTGAAAGTAATTTGCTTAACGTACTTGAAAATTTACTTTCCTCTTATTATTTGTAACTTTTAGTGTATGTTAAGGTGAACATTTGATTTCATGTTTGCATTTTTATTGAAATGAACAAAAATGAAAATCCG
>NW_003526941.1:397395-398842 GCF_000181795.1 Trichinella spiralis
CAAACGCGTACGGGTTGGAATTAAAAGGGCTTCTAAAAGTGCCATGTTTCTATTTTAATACACAGGAAGGCCAGCGGAATTGAAACTTTTCTTGAAACCGGTTCCAGGGATGGGCGGAATTTGGGTGTAGAATTTTTTTTTGACATGATAATGAGGGTATTCGTGGAAATTTTCCAAGTCTTGTGCAATATTTCCTTGTTTTGGGCAACTCGATTTTCCTTCATTTTCGGTCCGTTTCGAATAAATTGATAAAAGTTGTTTGAATACGGGTTGATTTGTCCATAAAATCTTCCATTCCTTTGTTTTCCACTGACTTATCTCATTTAATCGACCATTAGAAAGGAATTTTTCAAGCTGTCGCTGCCAACATTGATTAATACTTGAGTGTCTATAGTATGCCGACTGTACGTTTCATTTTTTCAAAAAAACTATCATATCATTGAATTCTGTGCTGTTCATAATCTCTATTATTCATTGGGCATCTCATTGATACCAAACATGTCGCTGCTTGATTGTATTTTCGCTTATTCAATCACAATGAAATTACGCTTATGCAAATGAGCTTTAAATATTCTATTTTAATAAAATAATTAATTTTGAAGGATGAAAATAAAACATATTACCAATTTATAACAAAATAATGCACATGCGCTTGGTATTTATTCAAATTTTTCGACAAATTTGCATGTAAGCTTAGATAAACAAATGGCATACCTCTAAGGAAGTGCTATGTATTAATGAATTTTTCCTTTATATTTCGAAACAATATTGTACAATAATTATGTACAGAAACTGTTCATTATTCTAAGTTGATTATTTAATAAGATATTTAACAAAATTGTTCGTTATCATAGGCATCAATTATAGAGAGAAATAATTCAATATAACATGATATCAGTAATTAATTATTTTCAGTTTATTTAATTGTTATTTCTGTATCGTCCGCAATAAATGAAATTGCGTAAATAAAATTTTTTTAATTTAAAGGTTTCTGTACTACAAAAATGAATTGCAGGTACAAATGCTAATAGAATGAGCAACATTTCTTGGAAGATATAACATGCAAATTATATATAAATTATAATGAAATGCAATTATATTCTTTATTATTAATCGCGCATGTTTCATTTCGTTTTCCGTTTCTCCCACTAAAATCGCATCATCGTGCAACTTTTTTAGCAATATCTCGGCAAATACGCATTCATAAAACGTAAGACTAGGTTTGTAGTGATTATCTTATTTTTTCTGATCATTTGAAATCATTTTCTCAAAAATTTCAAATTTTCGCCTTTCAAAAAGTCATGGATATAGCCTTGTTTGTTTTTGCGAATTTCAAAAGTACGCTTGTGTCCCAAATTTCGCTCATTTTGTAAAAAATTGCGAAATTCAGATAAATTAATATGTTATGGATAGATACACGTAAGACTAACGCGGACGTGTTTAATAA
>NW_003526941.1:401098-403519 GCF_000181795.1 Trichinella spiralis
TTCCAGTGAGATTGATCGTCGGGCTGTTATTTTGCATTTTCGTCAGTTACGCAGTCTTAAATCGTAGGAATAGCTGGTGGAGAATATCATATTGTTCCGATCAGTATGAAATCATTTCATCAAAATTTCAAATATCGCTCTTCAAAATAGCAAAGGGATAGCAGCGCAAGTTTATAGAGTTAGAAAGTAGACTTTTGTACGGGAACTCGCTAGTGCGTTATAAATCGGTTAAATCAGAAATTGTTAATAGAGTGTGGAGATGCTTCAATGCTGACGAGCGTATACGCATAGAATAAATGGTTTGTTATGTTGTCAGGTTCATATCTTAATACTCAGGAAGGCAGCTGAATAGAAACATCTTGAAACAGATTCAGGTTGGATGTATTCAGGTGTAGATTTATTGTTCCACAGGATAATGAGGTATAATTGAAATTTGCAAGTCTTGTGCCATATGTTTTTGTTTGGGCCTAATGGATTGTCGATCATTTGAGGTCCGTTTGGAAGAAGTTGGTAAAAGTAGGTTGAATACGGGTTGATTTGTTCATTAAATCTTCCACTCCTTTGTTTTCCGAAGACTTATTTCGTTTAATGGAACATTAGAAAGGATCAGTCAATCATCAATCACAACATTGATTAATACTTAAAAGTCTATAGTATGCCGACTGTACGTTTAATTGTCAAAAAAACTATCATATCATTGAATTCTGTGCTGTTCATAATCTCTATTATTCATTGGGCATCTCATTGATACCAAACATGTCGCTGCTTGATTGTATTTTCGCTTATTCAATCACAATGAAATTACGCTTATGCAAATGAGCTTTAAATATTCTATTTTAATAAAATAATTAATTTTGAAGGATGAAAATAAAACATATTACCAATTTATAACAAAATAATGCACATGCGCTTGGTATTTATTCAAATTTTTCGACAAATTTGCATGTAAGCTTAGATAAACAAATGGCATACCTCTAAGGAAGTGCTATGTATTAATGAATTTTTCTTTCATATTTCGAAATAGTATTGTACAATGATTATGTACAGAAACTGTTCATTATTCTAAGTTGATTATTTAATAAGATATTTAACAAAATTGTTCGTTATCACAGGCATCAATTATAGAGAGAAATAATTCAATATAACATGATATCAGTAATTAATTCTTTTCAGTTTATTTAATTGTTATTCCTGTATCGTCCACAATAAATGAAATTGCGTAAATAAAATTTTTTTAATTTAAAGGTTTCTGTACTACAAAAATGAATTGCAGGTACAAATGCTAATAGAATGAGCAACATTTCTTGGAAGATATAACATGCAAATTATATATAAATTATAATGAAATGCAATTATATTCTTTATTATTAATCGCGCATGTTTCATTTCGTTTTCCGTTTCTCCCACTAAAATCGCATCATCGTGCAACTTTTTTAGCAATATCTCGGCAAATACGCATTCATAAAACGTAAGACTAGGTTTGTAGTGATTATCTTATTTTTTCTGATCATTTGAAATCATTTTCTCAAAAATTTCAAATTTTCGCCTTTCAAAAAAGCAAGGCTATAGCCTTGCTTGTTTTTGCGATTTTCGAAAGTAGGCTTTTTTCCAAAATTTCGCTCTTTTTGTTATATATTGCTAAATTCTAAAAAATTAATAGGTTTTGGAAAGTTTCACGGCAGACAAACGCGTACGTGTCGAATAAATGGCCTCTAAAGTTGCCATGTTCCTATCTTAATACACAGGGAATCAGACCGTCTGATACTCCGTTGAAACGGATTGACCACAGTTGAAATTCTCTATAAGAATGTTTTTTCACATTAAAATGAGGTATTCGGTGAAACCGCCTCCCCATGTGCAATATTTCGATGATTTGGGCAAGACTATTTTCGGTCATTTTCTGGCTCTTTCGAATAGATTGAAAATCGTTGTGTCAATACGGGTTGAGATGTGTGTAAAATCTTCCATTTGTTAGTTTTCAACTGAATTATCTCATTTAATCGACCAGTAGAAAGGAATTTCTCAAGCTGTTCCTGCCAATATTTATTAACACCTGAGTGTCTTATCGTATGCTGGCTGCTCGTTTGATATTTTCGAAAAACAATCATATCATTGAATTCTGTGCTGTTCATTATCTCAATTATTCATTGGGCATCTCATTGATACCAAGCATGTCGTTGTTTGATCGCATTTTCGCTTAATCCATCATAATGAAGTTACGCTTATGCAAATTCGGTTTAAATGTTATATTTTGTCAAAATAATTAATTTCAAAGGGTGAAATTAACATATATTATCAATTTATGAAATACTAACGCTCCGATGATTATTATTTACTCTAATTATCTAGCTATATCTATATAGGCTAACAAACGATACGGGTGCCTCTGGAGAAATGCATGTATTAATGAATTCCTTTTCC
>NW_003526941.1:404027-408978 GCF_000181795.1 Trichinella spiralis
TATTTGAATAGGCTTGAGGCGGGCATAAATATGCCATTTTTCGTTTTCCAGGATTCTATCATTTAATGGACCATTCGAAGGAATTTTTAATCTGTCGCTGCCATCATTGATTATACTTGAGTGTTATAATATGCAGCCATTTGTTCATTTTTCAAAAAAACTGTCATATCAGAGAATTGTGTGCTGATCATAATATATATCATTCATTGGGCATTTCACTGATTCCAATCAGTTCGCTGAATGAGTGTATTTTCAGTTATTCAATCAGAATAATATTACGCTTTTTCAGATAGGGTTTAAATATTGTAGAAGATCAAAATAATTAATTTTAAAGGATGAAAATAAAACATATTACCAATTTATAACAAAATAATGCACATGCGCTTGGTATTTATTCAAATTTTTCGACAAATTGGCAGATAAACTTTGATAGACAAAGGAAAGCGTATACGTTTATGGAAGTTCTTTTACTTGTAATAAATTTTTTCATGTATGGAAAAATAGTACCATTATGAAATATGTATTTTATTAATTAGGCGAATTTGATGATGTAATGAGATGTTTGACCTAAACGTTGCTATCAGGGTCGTCATTTATAGACGGAAGTTATGCAACGCTGCATTACAACAGTCTTTTAATCCTTACATTTTGTGTTATTCTTATTTTTGCATTGCACGTAATCAATGAATATCGTAAATAGTTTTGAATTTGAAAATTTCTTTGCTGCAAAAATGAGAATCTCTGATTTATGCTTTTAGAATCTGTAGGGTTTGCTCGTAGAAAAATTCCTCGTCAGGGATAAGTGTATTGTATGAAAAAATCTGATACAACAGCAACTGATTCAAGAATAAGTGAGAAAGTCATCGGCTCCCGATGTTGTTAATGAATACTATTAGTATGAATAAATACTATGAATGAATATTATGAATACTATTATACTACCGGGTATTCTTCTTATTATTGTGTCATCGTACAATATAGTCGTAACAGTTTTCTTTATTTACTATTTGCATTTTTCACATATAAAGCTGTGATACATTTATGCAAAAATAAAGTTCTTTCCCTAAAAGCAATGTTATATGCTAATTCCTTGAACTTGAGCTACTTTTCAGAATGTCCTCTCCACAGATATTCAGTACACCACCGTGAAGGTCAGCATTCGACAAGCGTGCTCAATTCTGTTCTTTAATATCATCTACAATAAAAGGGTAAGTTACATTTTTCCAATTTGTTCACGTTCTATTGAAGAATGACATCGAACGGCATATCGTATAACAACGAATCGACTTCAGGTTTCTTGACAATCTTCAGGTCTACATATGTACCTGAATAGATGGTAATTTCCGTATCATCAGTAATCCATTCCATTATACCTATTACTGTGATGTGTAGGAATGTTGTCAATTCCTCATTTCCAGAAGTCAGATTTCAATTGTTGCAAATGGACAAAAAACCTCATTGTTTTGAATGCACGTTACTGGCAAACTTAACATTATATAATGTTTGTAATCGGAAACATTAAGCATATTGTTGATGCTGTATTACAAAAATGGAAATCAAGAACAATTTCTATTAGATGGAACATCTCTTTTTTATGGAAAGTGGATAACATTCTACTTGTATGGTACGAAAATTATATAACATGTATATTTATCAAGCATTCTAACATTTTAACGTGATTTCTTATGTGATGTAATATTTCATTTTGGTTCGTCGTCAGGGGAGAACTATTTGTTAATATAATGCATTAGGAATGCCGAGAATCAGTATTCGCATGTTTTGAAAATATTTCTGACTGATTTATATTATAATTTTTTGAAACGTTTTTCCGACAATTGTGAATGCTTGATGATATATAATCATTATTATTTTCAGGTGGTTGAAAACGTTCCATGAAGTTGCCGTATTACGTATTTGACACTTTGTTGAGTCATTAGTGGAAAATATTTTTGAAGCTTAATTTCATTTAATTAATTTATGCATAGGAAAAATTTTTCATCAATAAAGTTTGCCTGTTCCTTAAACTGCTCACTGCTGTCCAATATCTTCCTGTTTTTCCATTGGAAGTTTTTCATTGTTTCTGTGTTCATCGAACATAGCGTAATAAGAGAATGAATATTTGGCAATTTTGCCGAAGGCCATGCGATACGCTTCTTATATAATTCATATACTGGTGTACAACGTGTCCGAATGTCATCTTCATTGTCAGTTCCTTAACGTATCAGCGTAAGTCTGTCTCATCACTGCAATCTATTACTAAATGGTAGATTTTGCTTAACAACTTTACTCACTCTCCGCATGAATGGCATATTTTTATGACTTTTGCAAGGCGTATATTGGCAGATTTCAATTTCCTTTAACTGTCAATCAGTTTCAGGACAATGCCGTACTCATTTCCATTACAAAACTACTTTATCTTTCACTTTAAGCTGTGTATCATCAGCCTCTATCGTGGATAGTGATATAAACTATTATGCACGCTATACATTTTCTTGAATTACATCTTAGTTTTCTATCACATTTATCAAGACGGTTATGATATCTTAATGTCACCTTCATAATTTTCATTACATTACTACACTGATTCATTAATCTTAGTGAAATTAATTATCATGCGAATAGAAATTTGCATAGCATTATATGAGTATATTAACTGAACTTTCCCCCTAACAATAAAATTAATAAAGTTCTGAATTAAATTTATGCCATTAGGTTATTACTGACTAAAAATTAGGTTGTTCCACCTAAGGCAATATTACTTACTATGATACAAACTTTAGGAATGTCACTTTCATGTCCCATTAGTTACTTCAACGGTCGCTGTAGCAGCATGTGCACAAACATGATTGCGCTCTTGAATATCATCTCTCATTTAGAGGTAAGTCATCTTTTATTATGTGGTGCAGATGATCCGTGCATGCAGTTTGCATGCCTTGATTCTGTTGCATGATGATTACACACTAACTGGTTTATCCACCACTACTACTATTAACATTAAAATATTCCTATTCATGTATAAGTTTTCTATTTCATAGATGTTGGAGACAAACAAAGATGGATTTATATGCTGCATTTTGTAGTAGTCGAGTACTGAAAATTTAAAGTAATATATCAAACTATTACAGACATTATCAAAACCTTTTTTGAAAACTTCAATGAACATGAATGCAAGCTAGCATTTCCGATGTACTTCAGCTGCATACGGAAAAAAGGTAAGCATTACAACAATGTTATTGCCATGTTCATCGTTCTGTGATATACCCATTTGCATAAATATCAACAAATAAACAACTGTGGAATAGCCATATTATAAAAAGTAATTGAAGACGAATAACAGTGCATTATAATATGTTGATATTCAAGCGATTTATGCGTTTTAATTGATAATTGTAAATTTCTTTTTTAGTATTCGAAGCGTACGCCCAATTTTGATGGAGGAACAGAGAGAGCGCGTCAGTAAAAAGCAAATTGTTTCATTTCTTACATGTTGAAATTTGAAAATCAGTGTTAAATAGAGAAATATAGCACCGTCTTCACAGCTAAATATTATTATTGGTATGCACATATTTTACATCAATATTCAACAAATATAGCAGTTTATTTTTTCGAAACCATGAATGTACTGTTGGTTTTTAATTCGCAATCTATAATAATTTTGCAGCTGTTGAAGTGATGGAAATGTATTATTACTGGAATAAAGACAGCATGTAAGTAAGAAAAATCGTTCTGCCTATAATTCATTCGTTTATAATTTTATAATTGTTATTAATAAATAATTTTAAAGAAAAGAATGAAGTGGATTACTTCACCGCTAATTGAGAATAAAGGTATGTTTATTTTACATTAATTCTTTTATTTTATATTAAATAGTTTTAATCCATAATTGCTTTTTATTTTTTGAAATGTTAGACATGTCTGTAACTTAAAAGACAATACGTTGAAATAAAGACAATACGTAAGTAGAAAACATTATTGCTTTGGAAATGAATTTGAAACGTAAATATTTTCATTTGTAGATAAATTCAAATTCAAGAAATTTCACTCCTGTAAATGGAGTAAGTATATTTTACTTTGATTGAATGAATATTGATATATCTCTTTTAGTATCAAATGAAAACTTGTTTGAATCGTCTAGTTGAGCATCCAATCGTCGCCTAATTTTCCAGTGCATGTAATTTAAAAAGTAAGTAATCCATTTATAATTTGTACGTGTAAATATAAACCACAATCAGATGCACTGTTATTCGTCTTCAATTACTTTTTATAATATGGCTACTCCATACCCGTAATATGGCATGCATTATTATGAGATAACGTATATAAATTAAAAATCTACATAAGTTTCTTACAATTTCCAGTAGTGGAAACCATCGAATACAATTCGTTTGAGCTGAGGCTGACATCGTTTGAGGCGTTTTTATTCGGCCGACTGTTGCTGGCGATCAACACTTCACAATACATATTTGAAGGTAAGCAGACAAAATTCATACTAGCTTTCACTATCCTGAGTGAAAATTTGAAACTACCTGAAACTAGATTGGTGGATTAGTTCTTTAGCAACATGTTCTACTTAATTTTCCTGTCATCAAAAGTAAGTTCTAAATTCGATTCTTCTCATATCTATCTTTTCAGGCGCAAAGGATCCTGAAACAAGAAGAATGATTTAACGGCACTTTTTCTTGACACCTTTCAGTCGAGTGCCGTTATATCTAACGTCATTTTCAACATGACCATCCGTCAATCATCAAAAGTAAGTAATTTTGCTCGTGTTGTGTGTGAATATGTATGAGTATGTGTAAATACTGAAATCGATTCTGTTTATTTTTAGGCTCCAACTTTTGACCATCACATCCTGCAAGAAAGAAAATAAGAGGAGATTAAGTATTTCAACATCGCTTCATTCGACCCCGTAACGACGATGCATCAGCACGTGCAACCAGAGTCGAACTTC